>NW_009594065.1:15473-23769 GCF_000690535.1 Cariama cristata | reverse complement strand
ACTTGTTCCCCCCCTCCCTGCCCCCCCCCCCCCCCAAAAAAAAAAAAACCATAATAAAAGGAATTCAGAATGTTGATCAATAAAAACTAAAAAGGAACATCAGGCTTTTATAACTTAATTATGTGTGCATTCCCTTTGAAGTCTGATCCAGTATCCACTGACATCAGAGAACAGACCTCTTTTGGATGAGGCTAGTGACTGATGAGATTGGATGATATTAGTCACTGAAATGAAGATGCTGTGTTACCAGACCCTCTGCCCACATGATGAATCTTAGGTGAAGACCTTATTATTAGTTTGTGCTTGCATCAAGCTTTACAAATTACCACAGTATTATTCAGTTACAGTGGTATATTTTGTCTTTAATGGTCAGATCTCTTCAAAATTCTCTCTCTGTTATTAAGAGCTATATGTAAAAATACTGTTAGTTCATAACCAGGCTGCAAAATTTATACATTAAGAAAGTATTTTTCTTTTGAGGAAGCTTTCAGTAAGTTGGGAAAAACAACAGAAATCTGTTTACCCATAAAATTAACACATCAAACTTTATGATTCAAAAGAAAATATCATAAATACAGAAACTTAAGACATTTGCATAACTCAGACAAGGCATTTCATGTAACCTAGTGCCGCTTTTATCAGTGTTATGTTAAATGATCCTTTCCTGTATTTGCTTCATTGAGCCCTAAGAATGTTTGTCTGTCTTTCTGAATTGAAATAATGTTAGCATGACAAACACAAGAAGAGAAATGTGCTGGCAATGATTTGAGGAACTTGGTAGAGCAGCTTTTAACAATACCTAATCCTGGAACCTTAGCCATGACCTTCATTAACCAGAGAAATATTGCCAATTATTAAAAAACATGAACTTCAAGTGCCAAATTTTACTTAAAAGCACTAAAAAAAAAAAGTAGAAAACAAAGAAAAGCAGATTTGTGAAAAGGAAAGAGGAAGTCTGCTTATGGGGAAGAAAAAACAAATTTCCAAACCAGAGTTGAGTAATTATTGAAGGCCAAATTCTGGATGCCAAAACCAAGATAAAAAACCCAGATGTGACATGACAGGCAGTTCCCCAGAGGTGATGTCACCAGCAGTGTCACTGTGCATGTCATTTGGATAGCCTTCCTCATTGAGTGCTGAAGTCAGGAGGCATCAAGTGGATCAGGAGCATTCTGTCCTCCTGGGTTGCTCCAGCGCCCTGCGGAGCATGGGCTCAGATCTCACAGATAATGTAGTCCTGTTCTTTTATATCAGGGCTGTGGAAGAAGAGGGATTGAGACAGTACCCATTCAGGAACCTTTTTGAGAGGCACGTCAATAAACTGGAAAATCCTTGGGCAGCTAGATCTCTTCTTTTATATCGTGGATAGGTATATTGATACAATACGACATGAAGCACAGCTGTGGTCTACAAAGTCTTTGCAGTAAAGAAGGACACTTCTCCCAGAGAAACGCATTACTTGGATAGTAAGTGTGGTAAGAACACTGGTTATAGTAGTTATAAGGTCTCCCTCTTACTGCAGGACAAAGCCACTCTTTATCATGCTCTGTGCTGACAGCCTGTGCTGCTTTTAAGGCTTTGAACAGGAAGGATGTACACGGCTGCAAATCCAAAGCAGGCCCTCCCCCTGTCCCCTGGAGGAGGCACAGAACAGATGAGACTATGGCTGTTCATTCCTTGGTTGTGACAGATTAGCACGCTATTGTATACTTGCTGTGTATGGTTGTTTTCCTTCTATCGAAAGAAAGATGTTTCAAAACTGTTGAGAGTAGAGCACAAATGAATCCATACCCCATATGTTGCTATTTGTATTTATATGCTCTTAGGGCACCCAGCGGACCTGATTATGGAGCAGGTCTTTGTAGTGTTCAGTTACTATTCTGCTCATAAACACTTAAGTGCAAACAACTAGATATTACCCTGTCTGCACTTAAATTGCTCATTGTAATTTCCCATTAGCTTCTATTCCATATCAATTTTCTATGCAACTATTATATTATCTGCTCATGTATTTTGTGCAGACTGTGTAGCAAGAAGCTTAATCTAAAACATCTGCAGCAAGACAAGTTGATCGCATAAACATTATTTCTTGCAGAGGTTCTGTCTATAAACTGTACTGAAGTATGTTTCCATTGCATCAGCACAATCCTACCTTTGCATTTACCTTTTATCACCAAAATGGAGAACAAAGGAAAATAAAATACAAGGGGAAAAGTCAAATTCCCAGGCACATAATCAGTATGTTCAGACAGAAACTGACAAAGCTCTGAAAATTACATCCCTAACCTGTAAACCTGTTCAATAAACTGCATTAAATATCACTGCTGAGCATCTGTTTATGTGCCTAAATTCCCAGTAAGCCATATGGAAAATTACTTTCTAATGTGGAATCGCCAGAGCTTTTTGATAGCGAAAACTCCACACACATGTTAAACTGTTCCAGAGTAATTCATGTAGTCAGCGATTTGCAATTTTCAGAGCCTAATGGATACAGTAGACACTTAAGGGATATCTCAACTTCATCAGCAGCATTGTGCTCCATCACATTACCCTGCAATAGAAGCAATGGCACACGACACAGACTCGGAAAAGATGGTATAAATTATCCTTGTAGTTGAGATTTAACCTTGAAGGTTGGTGTCCATACCCAAGCAATTTCTCTTCAATCATGACCTTTAGGCATTTTCCAAAGGATAGGAAAGTTGCTCGATATCAGACATGTTTCAGTTCTAAAGGTACTTATATGCAGTCTCATCTGCGTATAAAATATAATAAGGATGCAGCTTACCATCAACACACAAATAGCTTTTGTCAGCAAACATGCTAATTACCAAAATATGTGTTCCAAGACTTTCCATGTTAGCTCTTTAATGGACTAAGCACATTAGCTCTTTTCTCATTACATCATTTTGGATATGAGAATGAATGCAAGTCCCAACACAGGTTTCAGGCACTAGAGAGTGCATATTATGAAGATTCACCTAACAGTGGAAAAATTTCACAAACAAAGGAGTCATTTTTACAGAGGAAAATGCTCTGAATGGAATATCTGTTAAACACTTAATGCAGGCCCCTTGGAAGTTAGTGGAGCACTTGGATCCCCTCTTGTCTTGTAAGATTTTATTAATAAAAATCCAGTCAGTTTGCATGATTTGTAGCCTCCTATTTGATCGTTCTAGTTCAGAATGTTCTTCAGCATCCTCAGTGGAACATAAGTAGTAGAGTTATGTATTTGTACTTCTAGATGCCTATGAGGATTTTTCCTTTTTATTATGATCCACCAAACTGGAGTAGAATTCAATTAATAAAACATGCCCTCAACTCCAACTGGCCTATAATATGGTAAATCAGAATATCAGAACCACTGGTCATGTCAAACATGTCAAGACATGAATGTCTGGTGAGAAGTAATTAATTGGCTTGTATAATTTTAAGCAAAATAAATTACTTTTGTGGGGGCAATTTCGTAAGATTTTTCCAAGCACACTGTAAGAAAAAACTACCCTGGCTTCTGCTGCTGAAGTAGCAAAAGGAGTAAAAGCAATGTTTACCAAACAGGAAGCAAACTCAAGGGAAGAAGGCTCATTTTCATACCTCAAAACTTGCTCTATATACCAAAGTAAACTGAGGACACAGTACTGTTAGCTGCTGGTGAATTCTCTTCTTTGGACTTTAAAAAGTCTGGGCATTAAATAATGACAAAAATCCATGGATGATGGGACAGCCTTTGTTTCAGATGGTTATGCAAGAGAAGAAACGCAGCCCTATGGTACTGAGTTCAATCTCAACTCACACTGTAGTCAGCCCTCCTGTACTTAGTGCCCAGGCAGAGCCTCACTGACAAGGAGAGGTTCCTACGTGCGCAGGCACCGACATGTCAGCAGATCACAGGTATAATCACTGCGTCTTTGGAGGGGGGAGGAAAGAACTGTGAGAAGAAAACTTGAGGCCAAAAACTGCCTAGAGCCTAAACACTGGCAATGACTTCACTTTTCTATTTAGGACAGAAAGGAAGGTAGGAAGTCCTATTATGTGCAGGGAAGGAAAAAAGTGCTTGAGGCTCTTGGTGAAGTCTATGAATTGAAAAGTACTAATTTAACACATGGGTAGTAAGTGGAATGATGGCATCTCTTCAAATGAATTCATAAATTAAAAGGTATTTCATATTCTTAAGGGAACATTTCTGTTGGTTACAAAGAAATTAAGAAAACTGAAAACCTCTGAGTAATACGTTGTAATTGGATTCACAGGTTATCACTGAATGCTTGTGTTAAATGAGGAAAATAACATCTACAAAGCTTCTGAGCTTAAAATGAAAACTGTAGCAAGTCATTCTCAAAGACAGTTTAGTTCTTGGCAGCTCTTCTAAGAACACATTGACTGATCTCTGCCCACATAAAAGAAGAACCTATACTTACTGCCTTCAATAAATTGAAGGTTTGAATATTCCAAGAGGGTGCAGAGAATATCGGGGAAATGCAGATTTTTAAAACAGATTTTTTTAAAATGCCAGGTATTTCCTTCTGTACAATTACTGTGCTCAATACGGTGAAAGCTGGGTGAAATGCACTGTATATGGAATAGAAGTCAGACTAGGTGAGACCTTCTGACCTTAAAATGGAGATATAACTTAACTTAGTTTTATGGGACTTGGTTACATGGGCATCTGGCCAAAACAAGTTTTGTGAGAGTATTCCATTGCATTATAGTAGTGTATTTAATAAGACTTCATACTTTTAAATGGTATCTGTATCAAATTACTTTCTTTACCAGGTTGTTTCCCATCTGCTGCTTGTTCCTTTTTGCTTCATATTTCTCTTCCTTCATATCCTTTTCTCCAGTTGTCCTTTTCCACTTTACTGTCCCCAGCTACTTACTTTCTTTCAGTTTTTACTTGCATATCACAATTCATTTCTCTTCCTGTTTCTTTCCATCATCATCAGAAAATAGATACTGATAATGTGGCATTTTGCTGCTTTGCCTGCATTACTAAACATATCTACCAGCTGGGAGACTGACACAGGTAATAAATAATTTGCTGGCTTGCTAGTGCACCTTTAAAGTATGTGTCACTGCTAAAAACAGAAGAGAGATTTGTGTTACTGGATAAAGCCCTAACTTAAAGAACTTTTTTCTTCTTTTTTACAAAACTAGAAGAACTTTTATTACAATTATAAATATAGCACAGTCTTTCAGAGATATACGTGCCATTTCATCAGTGCGAAATCTGATAGAACAGTTTTGTAAGGCCTTTCTCTCATTCCCTGTCTCTGCTTTTGAGAGGCAGCCATGTTAGATACTCTGCCAGTGTTCAAGTTGGTCAGTAAGCACATGGTCACCACTGCCGTTAAATTGGAACTCTTTTACACAACTACAAGACTTCTAAACCCACTCCCACCTTTTTCATACATCAGTTAAGTTTCATTTCTGTGGTTTTGTCCTCTGCATTAACTTGTCATGCCATGCCATGCCCCAAATTATACATCGAACTGGCTTCCAGTGCACTCTTTACAGAGGGTGCAGAAGACACAGAAGTGTCTCACAGAACTCACTGATCACGCTGTAATTTATTATGAAATAATGAAGAAACAGATTGGCATTAGTTCCAAAACTTTGAATCAAGCCCTTTGAGAAAGGATGAAATTGGATTGTGTGATATTAAAAGCTAGCAAATTTAAAGAAGAATTCTTTAACTTTGGGTTGTATTACAAAAGATCCTGAAGATATTTAGTTTTTTAAAAAAATCAAACCTCCATTCCCCTATTTGGGAAGGCAAGAAGAGCAAGGCAACCATTTTACAAAGCTGAACTATTACGTTCCTAGCCAGCTTCCTCATCTATTTTGTAGTGAATTAAATAATTGTTTATACATGTGACATTCTCACAACAGGATTACATTTGTAATTATTCATTGTACAGCGATTCAAAGTAGAAACACTCCTTGCAAATATGAAGGCTCTAATCAAAACTATTTATAAATAATTGGTACTGAAGTAATTTTTCTGTATCAAGATTTTACAGTGGGAAAAAAGAAACTCTAAATTACTTATAACAACACAATTAACTAGTTAATCAAATAATAATTAATTTGCTTCTTCTGTAACTTTTATTGCTGAGAACTAAAGTGCATGGATGTTAAGCAGGGTCTTGTTCCATGGCAGTCACAGATTTTATAGTGCATGAGAAACTGTCTTGTCTTTAAACTTTTATGGCATCTAACTTTTGACTTGAGCCTGCACAGGATCAGCACTTTTTTTTTTTTATGCCTCTATGAAATTACAAAAAGAAAGCCATTTTGTTTTGTAAATGAGCATTTATTCATCTGAAAGCAAATGGTTGAGGGTACACCTTGTTCATTAGCACAATTACTGACCTAGCCAGAATTAAATTAACTCTGCATTTAAACTAATATGCTGTGAACAGCAATGAACAAGGGCACCTAAACAGCAATTTAAATGCATCCATCCATTTTGGTGGAATAAGTATTATAAAAGAGAGACTTAGTTCGTATTGGAAATAATTCCCTGCCCAGCTCAGCATCTTTATATTATCTCCTGTGCTTATTTACTTCTCATATCATTACTGCTGTTGCTTTGCCAGATCTTTTTTCCAATGATAACATCAGTTTGTCTCAGCCAAGAATCTTATTTTCCATAATTGGTTCTCATATTAGAACTTTTCGGAAATTAATGGCAATTTGGCACTAGTTGTTGAGGTGAGGCTGAGGACTTTCTAGACATCCAGAACTAAAAATACGCTTCCAGAAGAGATAGTGGGAAGTAGTCCCACTACCAAATGTAGGTTGCTAATTCCGCTGGTGATGCTGACCAACACTAAGCCAGCAAGTCCATTCAGGGCACCTCTGAATTCAGTGGAGACAGAAAGGTTCTGTTCACTATTGTCCTCTGTGTGTAATTTAGAAATTCTTTCTCTCTGATGAGACACTTGTGTGCTGCTCATTAGGGTTGATTCTCGATTTATTTATTTTTTTATGTCCATATCATGAGTCTTTAAAAAATCAGATTTTTTGTAAAAAGTAAAGGACAGTGTTGTTAAAGTTACATAATGCAGACAGTAAATCAGGATTTCCCAGAATGGCATTCATAACATTTTTGCACTACAAACTGGCTTTTCAGAAAAGAGATCAGTTTAAGGCCAAATAAGCTTAAGAAACAGTGATTTTACATTTTTTAATTCAGTGATGAATGCAATCACTTTTTTTAGAAGTTTAGTTTAACCTGTCATTTACCTTGTGTAAGATGGAAAAATGATTCCTTCATAGTTGGGATGGGACAGATGAGAGTTATACAACTGCCACAAGAGTAATTGTAGATTCAGAAAGCTGATGATGAAAAGATATTGTAAATGTGGAAAGTAATCCTACCATCTTCTCAGAGCTGTGCAAAGCTCAGAGCAGCCCTGAAGGTGGATTGGAACACTATATTCATTGTACCTATTTAGCCATCTCCTCTCCTGACCTTCCCCAGATCTCCTCCACCTAGAAACATCCATAAAGGCTGTAGTAGGTACTCGTGCTGGTTTTGGCGGGAATAGACTTAATTTTCTTCATAGTAGCTAGTATGGGGCATGTTTTGGATTTGTGCTGAACACAGTGTTGATAATGCAGAGATGTTTTAGTTACTGCTGAGTGGTGTTTGCACACAGCCAAGGCCTTTTCTGCCTCTCACCCCACCCCACCAGTGAGGAGGCCGGGGATGCACAAGCAGTTGGGAGGGGACACAGCGGGGACAGCTGACCCCAACTCACCCAAGGGATATTCCATACTGTATGACATCATGCTCAGCAATAAAAGCTGGGGGAAGAAGGAAGAGGGGATGTTCAGAGTTATGGCATTGTCTTCCCAAGTAACCATTATGCATGATGCATCCCTGCTTTCCTGGAGATGGCTTAACACCTGCCTGCTGATGGGAAGTAGTGCATGAATTCCTTATTCTGCTTTGCTTGCTTGCATGCATGGCTTTACCTATTAAACTGTCAAAATATCATTTAATTTTGCATGGCAAAGCCTTGAAATCAGTTCTGTCCTCAGTTACATCTGTATAAAGCCAGAAAAGTTCCACTTAGAAGAATCTGACTGAGTGCAGAATTTGATTCATTATTTTTTATATTGCGTTAGGAGGAAATGGCACAAATGTGACGTTCAAAATCAGTGTCTCCCAACAATCCTTTTCCCACCGTGTTTCCTTACAAACTTACAATATCAATATTTATAGCCTATTGGGTATAAACTGGAGGCTGGGAACACTGAAGGCTCCTGGGATAAACGATGGTGAAGA
>NW_009594065.1:12203-15442 GCF_000690535.1 Cariama cristata | reverse complement strand
ATGTCCAGCAGCTATTTAGCAGCCCTCGGAAGCAACACCTACTGAATCAAAATATTATTTTATAGTACTGACATGTATGGGACACCAACTGGGATATGCACCAGTTCACGCTCAGAGCCAAACCTCCCTTGAACCCACATTGTGACTGTATACTCATGGTCAAATGCACCCTGCAGGCAAGCTTGAGCACCTGCTGCTAAAAATCCACATATGCAGCATAGTTTGATGGGCATGGGGCTCATCATATATTCCATATATTGTCTCTTACAACATCCACTGGCCAGTATCAGGAAGAGAAAATATCCCTTCCTGGAGAAGAACTTGGCATCATGTGCTGCAGGGCAGATGAGAGTTCTGGGCAGCTTCAGTACAGGCTGCTGTTAGAGCAATGCGGAGTTGAGGTCCTGAAAAACAGCTGCTGTACATCTAGTATCAAGGATATGCAGACTTGTGTTTGGTCCCTGTCATCAATTAAAATGTAGTCTGGGTAGCTGTGAAAATAGCCAAGTATGTGTGGGAATACTGAGACATTAAACCACCCTTCTTAAATTAATTTGAAAATTAATTTATATTGGCATAAGATCAATCAGATCAAAATCTAACCCAGAGATTCTCTCTGGGAAGACTTTCCTTACGGTTGCACTTCATGTTTAGGTCTGCTGACCTATGCTACAGAAATTGCATAACTGTATTTTGGGACTTTATCGATTTCCTGACAGCTCAGATGTTGATTCTATAAAGTTATTAACATACTTTAGACATCTTGATGAGAAGCCTAAATGCAGAGGCTAGTGTTCTTAGGCTGTCTATAAATTTTGGAGGAGTGTGTGGGCTATATAAGACAAGGTTTAGAATAACATCTAAATTAGGTTCAAATGGAGTAGCATGAATATTTTCTGTTCCTTTGTGCCTCCCAAAATTGTAATTTAGATGGCACAGTCCAATACTTGGGGACGACAAAGGCAGCCTTTATGTTATCCCTTGAGTTTCAGGGATGCTCTAGGTACTAAAATGGCACCCCAAATACAGTAGCATAGGCCTAGAGCCATTTATACCAACCTTATGCCGTTTTTGCACAGGTGGAATCCTGCCCTGGCCCCTTCAGTCCTGAAATATTTCTGAAGTTTATGTTCTGGAGTTAGTGATCTGAAGAGTCCTGAAAGAGCGCAACAGCTTCGGAGTGGCTCAAGGCAGGAACCTCCAGGAGCATGGTTTCACCGCAGAGAACCTGGTAGGGAGCTTCCACAGGGTATAAATGATCCTCGCTCCTTTGACAAACAAAAGTGAAGGTCCAACCAGCTCAGCCACAGAACAGCTCTGCTGTTCATAATTCAGCGAACAGGAAAGTGCTCCACTGACAGCATTTTATAACCTGTGACAAGGCAAATCTCTACAGTCTCAGTCCTGCTAGTTGCTTCATGTGGTAGACTCCTTGCTACACTGCATTGGAAGTTTGATGCTTGGAAAGAGAGAGCACTTGCCCTGAATAACCCTTAGGAGTATGTCAGTGACAATGCTTTTGTAAGCCTGTCTCATTTTATCCAGCATTAAGAAAGGGTCTAATATATTTCATGGTACTGTGTGGCTTAATTGCTTGTGTCTTTTTTTCCTCTGACTCTTTCAGAAGGAAGAATGTTATTTCCATACATCCTGACAGACTATACACCATTAATGATCATCCAGGCCACAGCTGTATATTTATTTCTGGGAGTGATTTCACACTGTCTCTCTGAAGTCTTTACCTTTAAAGTCATTCAGCCTTCTCTTGAAAATGTGACTAAGAGGCCAGCTGGTTTGTTCACAAAGATAATCAAATTCTGCAAGTATGTGTGCTGATTTTTATACACTACTCTTGCCTCTAAGGACAGAAGTAATTTTTAAATCTAAGTGTTAAAGCAAGTCAAAGGCAGGAAGGTGAATCAACTAGGCACTCACATTAGGATGAGATAACTCAATGCTTTCATACTGCAGGATAGCTATTTCATGATCTTTTGCTTGCAAAGGGAAACAGCAGTTCTGATTAAACACTATTTTATCTGTGCTCTTTGTAGGCATAGCTCAGTGAAGATGATGGTATGATATGGCTGAGTTTTGAAGGCTTGTGCTTAAAAGACATATATCTTTAAGGATAGTACTTTACGTGGATTCTCTTCTAATTAAGAACACCTGTAGAGGCCTGACCAGACCCTGTTAGCAAAACTGCCGAAGGGCTCTGAAAAGGCAAAAACTCCGTGTTGTCTTTTAACCTAAATTATAACAGGGTTCAAGCCTGTGCCAAGCAGAGTAAAGCTATATAATTTATGAGCCATGAGGGCAGCTCTGGGCCCCTCTGAGGTGATTTTTATCAGTGCAGTAGCATAAACGGTTCTTCTTTAGTTGAACATTGGGAACAGGCAGCACTGGAAGGCCTGCTGTATAAAGGGGATCTGGCCTGTGCTAGTATCTATGTAGCCCACGGATATTCAGGTAAGTGTGTTTGCATTCCTCTTCTTTTTTTTGAGCAATGGCTGAGGAAGAGGTTATGCTGAGCTCTTCTGCAGTGTGCTAGAGACTCAGCATGGGCTGTGTGCTGCATGACTATATGCGGTGCAGTTGGAAGACAATGATTTGTTTTTTGCTGTTAAAGTTTTAAGCCTGTTAGAGAGGACCTTTTCTACTTTGTTTGATTCGCTGTTTGCCTTTGTTTTGGAAGGCTCAGTTGTGCCAAACCTCACCAGTGGTGTTATGGGACTACCCACAGTAATACAAACTGTACTCGGGTTTGGGCCCTTGCTTTGTCTGTGTTTTGAAGAAGTCTTATTCCTGTGCACAAGCAGGTGTTGTTTAAGGGCTGGTCCTTGAGTCAAGTGGAAAGCTACTAGGTATAAGCAGAACATATAAAGAATTCTTTTATTTCTTTGCTATATATTATTAATGTAGTTATATATAAACCATAAAAGATGGTTGTAATAAACTCAAAATGATTGTATAGAACAGCACTCAGCATATTAAATTTTTTTCTATCAGGGTCTGAGGGGCTTTGGGAGACTTAAATAATAAGCTGTTACTGCAGCTGTGTGTTCTTTTCAGCAAATACTAGGTAAGAGGTGAGAGTAGCCTAAAAATATCAGCTAACTGGAAACAGAACTAAGACAACGTTCAGTTGACCCACTCCAGAAACAACAGATAGGCTCCAGGAGCATCTGGCTTCCGTTTCTGTCTCAGAAGGCTGGTTTTTTGTGGTGCAAAGATGGGGGGGG
>NW_009594065.1:0-12172 GCF_000690535.1 Cariama cristata | reverse complement strand
GGGGTGGGTGGAATGGGGTGGTGTTTGGTTGGGGGTTTTTTAACTGTCATTTTGACTCTAATCGTTATAGGAAAAGGGATGCCTTGAAAATCTTAGTGCCTCTTGTTGCATTTATTTCTAGTAGCTTTTACTCCTTTGTTTGCACCTCCTGCAAATGAAGTTTATAGTACAGTGAAAACTTTGAAGTCTTACGGTGTTCAAAAGTGCATCTTGAAGTACATATAGATAAAAGTACATGCCTTTTAACTAAACAACGAGGTAATCTTGAGAAATCTTTCTTGATACTAGCTGTGACTGGGATGTTGGTTTTCCTTGGGTATCCTGTTCTGAAAACTTACTTCTGGCCTAGCTTCTTCATGTAGTCACATAAAATGTGTAGCACATCCACTGTAAGGTATGAGTTCAACTTTTTTTCCCAAATGCTTGCTTTATGAGGAGAAGGGAAAATCTGTTCTGAAGTAATAGATCCTGGGCTTTACTCAGAGTTTTCTTTGTTTGATGTTTTCCAATTTGTTGTGTATTTGATGAAGCAAAACAATGGAACCAGTTCTCAGACAGTGTAAGCACAGTATACTGATGGGCTGTTAAGCTGTGTAGATGTATAGCCACACTTAGAGGCTGCGTTTCTTGAAAAGAGGCTAACTTGATGTATTATTCCTTCTTCTGTAATGAGCCTCTTTCTGTTTCTCTGTCTACTTCCTGCATTGCTTCCATCCTCTCCCTCTTGACGCTAGGAAGTCAAGAACTTACCTTGCTGTCTCTTTGTGAATGGGTAAGAACAGCACTGCTGACAGATAGGTCTAAACCTGTAAGCAGGACTACCTGCTTTACTTGAGTCCTCATACCAGATGTGAATTCTAAAATATATGTTGAACTCAAGACTTCCTAAAGAAGTACTTATAGTCTATAACTTCTTTATCTAGCAAATATAAGAATGATCTGTTCTGTGTTGTTTGCAAGAGCAATACATGCATATATACAGGAGCCACAGGAAAGTCCAAGGAAACCCACCTTATTAAAGTAGGAAGTGGCTTCTTATTCTTGCTACAATAAATAAAGGTTGCAGGTTGATTTTGACAGAGCTTGATTTAGGCGATTTTTATAAAAGGCTACTTTGCCAGCTGTTGCTGTTCAGTATTGTGGTAGTCAACTTGTAGCAGCAGTCAGAGCTTTCCAGTCATGTCAATACTCTGCCCCAGAAAAGTCTGCCATCTTAGGAACAAAATTCAGGCAAATTAGCAGACCTTAAAACAGCCTTGAAGATCGCCTAACAAGTTTTGGATAACACTCTATTGGAGGTCTATTTAATCAGGATATAGATCAAATATTCTTTAAGACAAGACTTTGAGACACCAACATTGCTAATGCGTATAGATGTGAAAACCTACTGAAACTTCTGAAAGTTCCACCAAAAACCCACATTATTTCAGTGTAAGAAACCAGTTTTCAAGCAATGTAAATAAGCACAATTCCACTAATTGCAGCCTAGAGCTGGGGATCTACATTCTAGCTTCAGTGGTGCACAAGCAAGGTCAGCTAGAGCGGGTTGCCCAGGACCATGTCTGGATGGCTTTTGAGTATCTCCACAGATGGAAACTCCACAACCTCTCTGGACAACCTGTTCCACTGTTTAACCACACTCAAATTTAAAAAAAAAAAAAAAAAAAAAAAAAATCTGAACACGAAAGAACACTTTAATTCCCTATTTTTTTAATTTGTGCCCATTGTCCTGTGTGTCCTGGGACCCGGCACTACTGTAAAGAACCTCCTTCTGCCCTCTTTACAGCTTGTTAGCAGTAACTTCACCAACAAAGACAGTTGTAAAGGAGATGATTCAGGGAAGCTACCTGTGTGCTGTTCTGTTTTGTCTGGCAATATCCCCGAGGTCCAAAGCAGCACATGCTTCAGTAAAGACACACTGAGTCCCTCTGCTGCAGTCCCTACCAAAGACAGAGGTTTGAAATACCTACCTCTTAAAGATGGTCTTCTATACTTCAGTAATTTAAAAGCTGTAAAACTTGGTTTCCTGAACTGACTTAAAGAGTCACTGCGTTGCAAGCATGAGCTGCCTTTCAATTTTATGTTGACTATCTCGGTGTTTGTCAGTTTAAAACCTTAGAAAACTTGCAGTTCTGCCTGAATTCACTAGATAAGGGAGATCGGTCATCTAAATCTCCACAAACTTTGGTTGCCACAGAGATTCCCTATTGCATATCTCCAGCAATATTCGTTCCTCATGGTTACTGTTAAAACAGCTGTAATAGTTGCTGTCTTAATTTAAATTTTAAAAAAGAAAAGAAGAAATCTCTTTGAAGTTGCTCTATTTTTTATTTTCTCTATAATGTTACATGCTGACTGCTGCAGAGGGCGGGGTGGGGAGATACATTTCAGGTTCAGCTTGCCAGCTGCAGCAGAAGGGGACTTGTTATTTAAAAGCTTTTTCTTGATGAAAAGCTGGAGCCCTGCCCTTATTAAGCACTGTCAGTTGGTATAACTCTCTTGTGCTGCCCAGTTATGCCCCATAAGTCTGAGTAAGCAGCACTTCTTGCTCAATGATTAAGAGGAAGATTCAGAAATGTTTTACAACATTATGTAAGAACTGAGTCAGGCTGTAGGTTGTCCTTGGACTTGAAACAACTAGGGCCACAGTTCCAGCCCAAACATGAGCTTGGTGCTCTCATCTTGGAGCTCTTCAAAATTTTAAGCCATTGTGGTCTATGACTAACTCTGCAGCTTAGACTGGCACAGTCTCAAAGGAAGGTATTTCCCTGCATCTGGAAGAAAGTCGACGCAGTCAATGGCCTTTTAAAAGTAGTGAAAGAAAACTATACAACAGCTAGAGGCATCGTGTGTAGGTTGTTTAATTCCTTCAGCATCATTATCCTTTTAATAGGTGTCTGCAAGTACCATAATTCTCTTTCAGAAATCCAGTAGAAGACTGTATGTTTGACTAGTTCAGGCCAATGACTTCTATGGGATCTGTACTGTTCTTTGTTGTATATTTAATGCAATGGGTTTGTTCAATAAACAGAAGATCAAGGTCAGATTTCTCTTGTAAGATCTGAGCATCAAGAAAAGTTAAAGTAGCTTTTGATTAAAAACTTTTAATATGTGAAGTATCCTATGTAATACTGATAGGGTTGTTCGTAGTGTGATTGAATAATAGCATAACTTTATACAAACAACACTCTCAAAATACATATTACATGAGTGCATAAATAAATACGGGGCTAGTTTCACTGAGTGATTATGCAGGTTGTAACATCCACTATGGCTCACACTTCATTTTTGTTGTACCTTTCTGCTCATTGTGAGTCTGCTTAGCTTTGATCCAGAAAGCAAAATGAGCATTTGAAATAACAAACAGAAGAGAAAAATATTGTCAAAGGCAGTTTGGAAGCTTCCCTCTCCCCTGGTCCCCAGGACTAGATCTGAGATGGATATTTTCCTTTGTTTGAAAGAAGGAACAGAAAGTTGTGCCTTAGAGCAATTTAATGCTATATCAGACATGCTTAGTCCCTAAAATAAGATGTGTAAGTTATAATAGTTGAGGTGGTCACTTTGTTTATCACTGTGAACAAGCACAGAACACTGGGCAGATGAACCAGGCAGCATTCTCCTTAGATATTTGAAGGTACGTTGCTAGCTGTGGTGATTTTTTTCTGTAATACCTCATGGGATGTCTCCCAGAAATAGAAGAATGTGGAATCTGATTCTTCTTTTTTTTTTTTTTTTTCTTTTCCTATGTTGTCCATGTTTTGACACCTAACAGAAAACCTATACACAAACTGCTGTTTTCTGTTTCTTTGCATTGGTCTTCATTAACCAGGCAAATCTGCTGCTCAGATTCCAGGGTATGTATGGGTCAGGAAAATTTCATACTCACCAGGTTGTCTAATGTCTGTCTAGACATTGTCTGTTTCAGGATTATTATTTTTTTTTATTCACAGTATTTCTCACCTGACAATTGTTGTGGTCCTAGCACCTGACCAAGAAGCACATAGATCTCGCTGCTTCTTAGCTTATTTTCTGTAATATTTGCATTTAAGACTCAGTGCTGCTAATAGAGAATTGAGTTGGAGTTGATCATAACTAAGATCACTATCTACTGATATCCACCAAGACATTCTGAGGATTTTACGCTTCAACAAAGCCTCTTTAGAAGGCTGTTTGTGCTTAAGGTCAGATTACTGTGTGAAACAGTTCTTGTCATAGGACTGGACAGTGAAAGTCTGCCAAAATCCTTCACTTCCTTCAAAAGCTGCTGTTGGCGTTCCTCTGTCTTGACTTGGTGCTGGGGGCACTGTGTGTATCCTGTCAGTCATAGTATTGCTGTGACTCTTAACCAGATCAGAATAAGTAGCTCGTCAAACTGAGCAAGCAACCTCAGAAACACTGTAGGAGACCTCATACCAAGATGTGTACTATAGGGAATATGCATTCTGTAATGTGAATGGCCAGCAGTTAAATGAGAAGGTAATATCTCTCCAAGATAAGTGCAGTCTGTTGGGGAATACAGAGGTAAGACCACCCTGGAACAAAGCAGTGCATGGTGGGGTAGCTGCTGAAAGACTGCTGATAACAGACATCAGGAATGTATCTTCACACAAACAAAATCCCTGCAAGTGAAAGTAGTGCCGTGACCTAAAAGGCCAAGAAGTCATCAACTTGAATCAGTCTACACTTTGAGGCAGGAAGGGCAGCAGGCTTGGGAAATCTGAGCATTGTGTGCTTTGCATTCCTTGTGCTGTAAGGCCTTTGGGGAGGGAATAACTTTCTGTTTCTGATGGTGGAAGATGATGTGGATGCTTCCTATAATGAGGGTGTTCTTGGCTAGTTCAGTAGCTGGCCACAATTGCAGCAATACTGCACTAGTAGGAGTCTTGAAGATCAGGAAGCTGGAGTACAGTTACCAGACAGGCACAGTGTATCTTCTGTTGAATTTCTGTGCCCTGTTTAATCCTTAAGAAAATGAGATGAAATATAATAGTGCTTTTTAGCTAACAGAATTTCTTAGATGGCTAAAGGAAAAAATCCTGCTGCTAAAACAGATCTCGCAGAAGTGAGGCATCATCAGGAAGATGCACAAAATCAGGACAGGCTGCCAGAACAGAGCAATGCCTGGTGTTGATGTTGCTGCTGACTGTGCAGCTGCTTCTGTTAAGCCAGAGGGAAATCTGTAAGAAATCAGTGGATGACTGGGGATATATATGTTCCTAGCATCAAAATCTGAGGAAAGAGGGCAGGAAATACTTGGGGATATGGAGGTACGCAAACCCATTTTGCAAGGATACGGCATGTTCGAAGAGCAAGCCTAAAGTGGATGTTGTCAGGCATGGACTAAGCAGGCATGGGCTACAGAGCATGAGGAGGCATAGTTTCATATAGCACTGTATAGTTTGGGGTTTTCTTCAAAAGATAACGATAGACAGCTGTCTCCTGGGTAACTGTTAAGGAGAGAGGAAAATGTGTGGATTCTGGCTGTGCACATTAAACTCACAGTAAGCCAGAAATAAAATATGGCTTAGGTTGGCAACCTCATTTAGGGAACAGGGATTACTCTGCTGTTACAATTGACTTCAAATGCAGCTTGGTTGATTGTAATGAAAAGGCTGGGAAAAACTAATTGTATTCTCTGTAAGACTTCTGTCATACTCAAGACATATTTCAATTTTGATTAAAATCTATAGATTCCTTCCCTTCTTTACTTAGGCACTTCTTGTATAAAGCTGCTACAACCCTTTCTCTTTATCAGTGTAAAAGTCTGACTCTGCAAACTTGCTTTACCACTTTCAGCTAAACCATAACATTCGATGTGCATGGAATAGCTTATGTGTTTTACAGGATCAGAGCCACACCATGCTAGTAACTTTAATCTCGCAGCCTCTTTGGTACTACCATGGTCTGTCTTCCTTGGACGTTTCGATTGATGAGCATTGCTTATTCATAGTAAGCTTCAGCACAGTTCAGCTGGAGTTGCTCTGGTTTTGATCCATTATGCAAACAGAAATGTCAGTGTACTTTCCTAAACATTAGCTTTGATTTATGATTTCTTTTTAATCTGTGCTAATTTTGGAGCTGCTCGGCAGTAATACATAGCTTGAAAAAGAGCAGTAGTGACTCAAATATTGTTGCCAGGTTTCTGTGGTTTACTTTTTCCCATACCAAGCATTAAGCAATTAATCTCAAGGTCTTAAGCATGGTAAAACAAAACAACTTCTCAGATGTGGCTCACAGGTTGAAAAAACTTTCATTGGCTACAAGGAATTTGAAAGAAAGAGGAACAGGATATTTATAAACAATAACTATATGACAAAATGCTTCTGTAAGCAGAGAGTACACTTAGCATTTGCAAGATTTTTACCTGTTTTCCGAGTATTCTGAAGCACAGGTGAACTGTTTGATAGGTCAAACTAAAGATCTTGTATGAGTTGTCTATGGTTCTTACATGTACTTTTTTATAACATCTTCCTGAAAACCACATGATGTTTTTCCTTTCAAGTATTTTTCTCCATTTGAGAAGGTTTGATGGACATGCCTCAGGTGAAAAGCTTTCTTTGAAAGTGGTGCCAGGTATTGCACAGGTGAATTAAATTGCCTGTAACAAATGTTGAATGAACAGAGGGTATACAACATACAGCTATCCACACTTAATCAAAGCGACTTTTCCTTTAGTGGGTATAGATAGCCACACAGCACCTACAACGCTGCAAACATTTGATGAGCCATATCATGGTGCATAGGTAAAGCACTGTATTGACTGGTTTTTTTTCATGCTACAAAATGGGACAAACTCACTGGAAAACAATAGAGAAATACCACAAGAATTTTTTGTTTTAACTTACTCTAGACCATCTTAATATGTTGCATATTTTTAATTATCTAGGCCAGAATAAACCAGCTACAGAACCATGTTCAAAGTGTTGGGTGACATAGGACAGTAACTACCTGCATATCTGGGCCAGGCATGAACTTTCCAGCACTACTGCATGACTTGCCTAGCTTATTTAAAACCAGGCTAAGCTGTGGGACTCAGTAGTTCCCAGGTCGACTAACATGCTGCGTACCATGCTGAGCTCTGATGCTGAGGACACAAGTGTGCATGCATGCCAAGGAATGACTGAAAAGCTTTTTAAAATACTCCTCTGACAAGCCTCTGAACTGCTCACTGGCCATAGCAAGTGGTTGGACTGGAGCCTGGCTGCACATGAATGCCTGGCACATGGAACACAGCACCTCTCACCAGAGACACATAAAGCAAGGGTTGAGGATCACTCGTGTGCGGTCAGGTTCCAGCCTCAGCTACGAATCACTGCCCCACAGCTGCAGTGCCTGACAGTGGCCAGAGCCCTGTGTCCTGATCTAGCCACACAGCAGTCAAACAGCTCTGCTGTGACCACAGCTGAAACGGATTGGAGCACATCAGAGTGTCTCCATGGCAAGCAGCAGATGCTGCAGCCTCTGCCTTTCAGCTGGAAATTGTGCCTCTTCAGCAGTGGTTAAAGACAAAGGCAGGCACTCAGGAAACAACCTCATCTCTTCCATATTTGCTGCTGAAATAAGTCTTTTCAGCCCTCATTTTGGGTGCACTTAGGTTTCCCCTTTGTTGGTGAAATCCCAGAACTCTGCCTGAGACCATGCTGAAGCATGAAGTGTGAATGCTGCAAATCTTCACAAGCCAAATCACATCAGCCTCAAGTGGGTTTTTCTGATGGGTCAAGACGACCAAGAGCATGTAGGAGCCCACAGATAGACCGGCCAATGACCAGTGCAAAATACCGAGGCTGGGTGGCCGGACAACAGCTCTGGAAAAGCACTTCTTTCTGCTTGATGTCATTACTTGCTGAGACCCAGGATGAACCGTGTGTGTGTAGGTGGCAACATATAAAATAAAGGGTATTTAAACCACCAAATTACTTGAAGCAAACAAAGATTTTGATGATACAAGTTGCTTTAAAAATGTAGCTGTGCCTTCAACATAAGTACAAACCAGCCCTAACATTTCTCCTTCCCATCTGTCTAGGCATATATTCTGACTTCAGAAGGGATTGGAAGGGTTACTTTTGGGGGGGAGTTAGGTTTTTCTTCTGAGAAACGAGTGGGAGTTAAGGAAAAATGTTTGAACAATACACTGCTGTTACTGGAAAGTTTCTTAATAATGATAATTCAGAGAAAGGTTAGCGGAGTGTTAGCAGAAGTGTAAAAGGAAGACAGGTGAAAATGGCTTTTGCAGAGAAGGTAGCAAATGTTTTGGGATTTCCTGTCATGAGATGTGCTTTCGAGTTCTCATATGGGGAAATCAAAGAGACTGAGAGGAAACAACCATTTGCCAAATACTTTCAGTATTTCCGACAGGTGTGCAGAAGGAACGTAATCTCTGCTACAGCTTTTGCAAGCTTCATAAAATGCAAAGTTAAGGACACAAAATAACCAAGGTTTGCAGGATTATATTGTCTCATTTTCCCCTGACAGCTTTGGAGATGTTGGCCACTTTCAAACAAGTTTGACAGGTGAAGTTCACCAAAGTTTTGAGAGCCACTGTATATGAGCAAGGAAGAGAGTTCCTATAGCTAGTGCTAGAGAAGTTGCCCATGGATATGTTAGGTGTTGCCCATGCGGATCGTGGTAAGATTTGAGACAAGCTGCAGTCTTCTCCCAATAAGCACGATGTGGCACAAGAAACGTGGGGAAATAAAGTAGGAGAAGCTAAGGGTGTGGGTCGAAGGGTAAGATTATGGCTTCTGGTTTTGTAACAGAATTGTTCTGTGCTGCTAATGAAGTAATTTTAAACCAGCTTTTTGTAACAGCTCTCTAATGTACCCTGCCAATGCTGTAAATGCCCCAATTAACATTTTCAAAGTTGTGAGGATTCAGGACTGTCACTAAGGGGAGTTCCTAGCTGGAGATGAGCCTTCTCTCCAGAAAGCAAGGAACGTCTTGCTCTGCTGGGGAAAAAGCTGTTCTCTCTTCCTAACCATTCTGCTCCTATTTAACAAAGCAGAAATCCTGCTTTTCTCCTCCTCTATAAAGCAATGGACCCTGCTTACTTACAGTCTGTCTGCACCATGACTTTCCTACTTAATACACGTAACCCAAACAAAATTCAGCTATGTTGTTCCCCAAAACCCCTTCCCCTATGTTCCTTATTATCATCATCCTATGCATTTTAAATAGTTGGTCTCTTATCATTATCCCGTTAGGGATCCTACCTATCCTACACTTGTAGGGTGATTTGCTGTTCTTGTGAGTACTTTTATGCTTTTCCATGTACCTGTTTACAAGCTACTTTTGAGGGCCCAGCTGTCATGGTAAGACTAAAGACTACATCCAAAATTAACTAACTATAGCTGTTCCACAGGGAAGCACCATTACTGATAAGGCCATCAAATTACAGGAAAAAATAGAGATGTGTAACGTAAGTCCTGTACAGCCAAAAGCAATTAATAGTATTCAAACAATGGCTAAACCAGCTGGGTAACAAAACAAGGTTCAATATAGCCAGGAAAAAAAAAAAAAACAAATGCAAACTACTTTAACTAAGTAGTGCTGTTCAGGCAGCCTTGTCTTGCCGCCTACCTAGGTAACTGAGATGTAGTCTGGGCTTTTGCCTGCTGCCCAAAAGGCATGATTATCATGGGGGCTCCCTCAAGGCAGAACGCCAGCACTGTGGATGTTGTACTAGCAAACCTACAATGATGGTAGGTATCTGCTACAAGGTGGGACAGGAAGGATAGCTGCTTCAGGAGTGGGCAGAAACTCAGACATCTTCCAAAAGACCAGGCTGTTCCTTTCTCTCAGCTCTGACTCTCTGTATACCCTCATGACAAGACGCCACAGGGTCATGGGCTGGAAGGAAGGAGGTGTTGAGGCAGTTAACAAATGGCAGTTTCCATATGAGGAATCTGGCTGTATAGGTAACAAGGTTACCTATGCAGCTGTATAGGTAACAGGGGAGTTTCCCAAACTGCGGGAGCTGAGAGACCTGCTGGGAGTCCACAGCTCGCACAACAGCAGCTGACAAGACCTGGGTGGGGCCAGGAGCTACGGCGGCCAAGCTGCCCTCCATATAAAAGAAGCCCTGAGGGAGCGCCAGTGACCAGGGCGGGCAAATAGCGTGTGGCATGGCAGTTTGCACGGAAAAACGTGCAGGAAAGGCACTCAAGCTCTGGCAGCTTAACCAGGGAGCAATGGTATCCACCCAGCAGAAAGCCATGGCCTCGCTAAGCTCCACACCCACGATGGCTGATACAGCTTCCCAGACAGAGCTCTGTTGAGAACATGTGGCCACCCTGGTGCCAGGCTGCAGGCTGTGCCCTGCTCTTATGGCGGTGAGCAGCACTGAGCACACCTGTGGGAGGTGTGCCCAGGTAGAGTAACTCCTCTGCTTAGTGACAGAGCTCTGGAAGGAGGTGAGTAGGTTGAGGAGTATCAAGGAGTCTGAGAAGGAGATAGACTGCTGGAATCACACCCTACCTTCCCTGAGACAGGCCCAACAGACAGACAGGATGCATGATACAGAGGATTCCCTATCCTCTCTCCACCTGCCTGAACACAGTGACTTAAGGGATAGGCGGCAATGACAACAAGTTCCTGCCCAGTGCAGCAGATGCCTCTCCTCTGTGCCTGCCCCGCTTGCCCAGGTGCCCTTGCATAATAGGTACGAGGTTCTACAAGTGGAACCGATCAATAACAGGGACAATGGTTCATCTAGCGTGGAGGTGTTGCTGATGTTAAGTCAGCCTATGCCCTGCATCAAAACTGCTTCCATAAAGAAAAGAAGATGGGTCGATTGTCATAGGAGACTCCCTTCTGAAGGGAACAGAAGGCCCAATATGCAGACCTGACCCACTTCTTAGGGAAGTCTGCTGCCTCCCTGGGGCCTGGGTTAAAGATGTGAAGAGAAAGCTTCCTACCCTGGTACAGCCCTTGGATTTTTATCCATTATTGATTTTTCACTTAGGCAGCAATGAAGTTGCAACAAGAAGTCTGGGGCAGTCAAGAAAGACTTCAGGGCCTTGGGACAACGGGTTAAGGGATCAGGAGCACAAGTAGTATTCTCCTTTAACCTTCCAGTTGCAGGGAATGATGAGGGTACAGGAAGAGCCAGCAGATCAATACCTGGCTCTGAGCCTGGTGTCACCAGCAGAATTTTGGTTTTGTTTGATAGTGAGTCGGTTTACACAACGCCAGGCCTGCTGGCAACAGGCGGGCTACACCTGTATCAAAAGGGGAAAAGGATCTTTGGACAGGAGTTAGCAGGGCTCATTGAAAGAGTTTTAAACTGGATTTGAAGGGGGAAAGGTATATAACCAGGTTTGCTAGAGATAAGCCTGGGGCTGGCGTGCCAATGTTTGAAGGACGGTGTGCTAGCGAGGTCCTTTGGTCTGCCATCTCAGTGGAAGCAGGGGATGGAGATCCATGTGGCAGCAAAGACGCAAGCATTATTGATGTGTTAGAAACCATGGAAGCAACTGAGAATGGTCACGTAGGAATTAGGGCTTCTCCCACCAAAAAGGCAGTGGGATCAATAGCCTAACTGAAGTGCACCTACACCAACGCACGCAGCATGGACAACATACAGGAGGACCTGGAAGCCATTGCACAGCAGGAAAACTATGACATAGTTGCCATCGCAGAAACATGGTGGGATGACTCGCACAACTGGAGTGCTGCAGTGGATGGCTATAAACTCTTCCAAACGGATAGGCAAGGAAGGAGGGGCAGTGTGGTAGCCCTGTATGTTAGGGAGTGTTTTGATTGTCTAGAGCTTAATGATGGTGACGATAAGGTTGAGTGTTTATGGGTAAGAATCAGGAGGAAGGCCAACAAGAGTCAGGTATCATGGTGGAGTCTGTTATAGACCACCCAACCGGGATGAAGAAGCAGATGAAATAATCTATAAGCAGCTGGGAGAAGTCTCAAAATCGCTAGCCCTTGTTCTTGTGGGGGACTTCAACTTACCAGATGTCTGCTGGAAATACAGTAGAGCAGAGAGGAAACAGTCTAGGAGGTTCCTGGAATATGTGGAAGAGAACTTGCTGACACAGCTGGTGAGGGAGCCAACTAGGGAAGGTGCCTCGCTGGACCTGCTATTTGTGAACGGTTGGAGGCCATCTTGGGCATAGCAATCGCAAGATGATAGAGTTTTCAATTCTTAGAGAAGTAAGGAGGG
>NW_009594064.1:863-1182 GCF_000690535.1 Cariama cristata | reverse complement strand
AGTTTTTCACCCAGTGAAGAGTACACCCACCCAAACCATAAGCAGTCAATTTCTCTAGGAGAATGCTGTGGGAAACGGTGTTGAAGGCTTTATTAAAGTATAGGTAGATGACATCCACAGCCTTTCCCTCATCCACTAAGCAGGTCACACTGTCATAGAAGGACATCAGGTTGGTTAAGGACAACTTGCCTTTCATAAACCCATGCTGACTGGGCCTGATCACCTGGTTATCCCATACATGCCATGTGATGGCACTTAAGATGATCTGCTCCATAAGAGTCCTTGGCACTGAGGCCAGCCGGACAGGCCTCCAGCTCCC
>NW_009594064.1:0-264 GCF_000690535.1 Cariama cristata | reverse complement strand
GCCAGGCCATTGTTCTTCCCCACTGGCTCATCTTTCAGCACATGGGGCTAGCTGGCTCCCTCACCAACTGTCTCAGGAGGTTATCTTCCACACACTCCAGGAACCTCCTAGTTTGTTTCCTCCCTGCAGTGTTGTGTTTCCAGCAGATATCTGGTAAGTTGAAGTCCCCCACGAGAAAAAGGGCTAGCGATCATGAGACTTTTCCGAGCTGCTTACAGAATATTTCATCTACCTTTTCATCCTGTTTGGGTGGTCTATAACAGA
>NW_009594063.1:0-4736 GCF_000690535.1 Cariama cristata | reverse complement strand
TATATATATATATTATATTTTCCCAGTGAAATAACCAAAGACAGACAACAAGTGATTGAGAGCACCGAACAACAATGGTCCAGAGCGCAGAGAGGTTTAAAAGCAGTTTCTGTACAGTTCTGTAGTCTTTGAAGTCAAACAAAAATGGTGGGCATAGGTAGGGTCTGATTTTTGGTTCTGCGTAACAGTGCTTGAACCTGGGCAAACAGAGGACTGGTAACCCATTGATTCTTTCCGAGGGCTCACTGAGGCTTACCTGCTGCCCAGGAGAAGCCTAAAATCTGTGCTAGGCATATGTGTTTTCCTCAGCCTTCTTCCATAGGTGCACCTGCAAGTATGGAAATGGAAGCCTGTCTGCTGGGACAACCAGACCATCCCACATGGTCCACAAACCGGTCATTGATGTGGTTTAGCCCCAGCCAGCAACTAAGCACCACACAGCCGTTCGCTCATTCCTCCCCTCTCCCAGTGGGATGGGGAGGAGAATCAGAAAAAAAGTAAAACTCGTGTGTTGAAATAAGAACAGTTTAATGACCAAAGTAAAATAAAATATAATACTAACAATAAATAATAATAACAAGAGTAATGAAAAGGAATATATATTTTTAAAAAAACAAAACCCATGAAAAGACAAGTGATGCCCAGTACAGTTGCTCACCACCCGCTGATCAATGTCTGAGCAGGGATGGGCCCCTCCCAGCCAAACCCCAGTTTCTATACTGGCTGTGCCGCTCTATGGTATGGAATATCCCTGTGGGTAGTTGGGGTCAGCTGCCCTGGCCGTGCTCCCTCCCAGCTCCTTGTGCCCCTCCTCGCGGGCAGAGCAAGGGGAACTGCAAAATCCTTGACTTTGGGTAAGCACTGCTGAGCAACAACTGAAACATCCGTGTGGTATCAACATTATTCTCACACTAAATCCAAACCACAGCACTGCACCAGCTACCAGGGAGAAAATTAACTCTATCCCAGCTGAAACCAGGGCAGTAATCAGAGACAGCAACCTTTCAGCCACAGTGCACCTGGGGGCTGCCTGAGGAGGAAGCCTGGAAAGTCAGGCAGATCACCCATTCCTATTAAAACCTACATATGGCAAGAAGTAGTGGGCTCTCTTTTTATCAAAGATTGCTGGTGATATAGTTCTGGGGGAAAAAAAAAAAACAATCCATTTTCTGAAAAATTTCATATTTCTAAATATTACACACATTTTAAAAAATCTGAATGTTATTTTAAAGGTTAATTTAAAATGCTATTTTAATGGCTAAGTTTTATACAGACTTTTCTACACTATGCCTTCACATGCTCATATATAGTTCTTGGCGTATGCACTATTATTATCTATGTGATAATAGGACAGTTGAAAAATGGTTTCATTTCACTGTCCTATCACTAAGGACTCCGGCTATCTAGTACCAAAACAACTGTAATACTCATATAGCTCCTATTTGTGTTGTAATGAAATAATGTTGGCAGTCTGAGCATTACAACATAAATGGGAGACACTCTGTACTAGGAAAGACAGTTTTCCTAAATGAGTATCATTATCTCTCTCTGTCGCTACCAGTAATTCTTAAATAGAAATTACCCTTGATATTTTTTTTAAAAGAACACTGAAATTAAAAAAAAATCCTTCTCATCTCCAAATTATACTTTTAAATTTCTTATATTTTTTCTTTTCCCTAAATTTAAAAAAAAAATTATTTTCCTTAACTATTTCCAGTGAAATATAAACTCTGAACTTTCCCCAGCTACAAAGATAACAAAGACTTTCAGTAGCATATTGCTGATCTTGCTACCAACCACATTTTCTGTTTGGGTTTTTTTGGTGCTACCTGGAATAATAGCTTATATTCTTGACGCTTCCTTTTGCAATAAAACACCAGGTCAAATTGTGCATTTGTTATGCATTATGCACTTATGCTAACTCACAGGAATTTTAAGGATACTACACATCATAAAACCGGGACAGATTTTTGCAGTCTCCTCTCTGTTTCATCATACCTTCCCTTTTTTTTCATGACTTACATTGAAAGAATCACCTTAAAAACACCACAATATTGTGAACTCTCACTTGTTTTTTCACTTTTCTCACACCTAAACTACTGGGCAAAGACGTCAACAATAAAATGTGTTGTTATGGACCTCTAGTGACCTCCCTTGCAAAGCACCAAGATGGATGAGTTTTATCACACTCTACACCAGAGCATTTGGCTAAGTTTTAGAAGAAGCTGAGAAGAAGTTGTTTCTTGTTTTGGTTTCCACTACACTTTTATGTGGTGTGTAGGTTATTTACGTTATTTTTTTTTCTGGCTCCTTATTAAATTATTGCACTTTCCCATGTCTTTTCTTTCCTAAAGCTCTGCAGAGGGTTGTCTGACCTTGTACGATACTCACCACTCAAGAGTGGTGTGTGAGAGGGGACAGCTATCTTATTCCACATATAGAGGGGGGAATTCTCTACTCGGCAATTGGTGTGACTGTTGACAAACACTGACAAGGGCAGGTCTAACCAGTTAACCTTTTGCAGAGTTATGCCAAACCAATTGCAGAAGTCCCGTATGCAGCACTCGCTGTCAGCATCCCAAGTGCCAAATAAATACACTGGAATTTTTTCCCCAGGTATTTTCCGAAACAAGCACATCATTCAGCTACAGGATAACTCACGTGTGTATCTTGATGTTCTGCACACCTTTTCCGCTAATAGTTCCTCTTCTCACCAACTGCAACTGTCTCCCCAATGCCAACACATTTTAGATGGGATTTGTGGTTGACAGCTGAAAAAACCCCAACCTCCAATTACTATTTATGATATGATTAGACAGGTCAAGTTTAATTTCATCATTGTGCATGAAATCTGTTATCCAATCATTCTAATGATACATTAGTCAAACGAGCAGTGGGGCCGAGGATGCAAAGAAAACCTTGATTGTAACTTGTCTGCCAATGATTGGAGTTTGTTATGAAAGAACACTAACGCAATCATCATTGGCACCCCTCGCCAAAGGTAGGGAGCATTTCTATCTTTCCATTGCCACCGTACCTGTAGCTGTGTGACAGATGAGTAGAGGTATGCCAGAAAGGACGTAATGTTGCAGGAGGGATTGCTTTTCCTCAGGGTTAAGGCAAGGCTACGCTTAGTCAAATTAGCACCTTTAAGAAAAATACCATCTTTCAGACAGAAGATACAGCTCCTCAGCTGAATATTGCTCTCCAGGTTACAAAATCTAGCCTGTTGAATCAAGAAACCACCAGTGGTGGTCTCAGCTAGCTTGTTTTCTTTTGCTATTTCATCAGTAGTTACACGTGTTTGAGGAGCTCTCATGTTTTGTGGAAGGAACCTCCTTGCAGGGGCAGATCCTGCCAGGGCCAGAGTACCTCCCTGCCAACAGCTCGCCATTACTTCATGATAAGGGAGGCCATGATCAAGACAGCAACGGTGAGATGCCGGAATGGGCTGAATCAGTGCAGCCACATCAAAATGTCGACACAGCCGTTGCATGAATTCATCACATCTGCATGCTAAAGTTTCTTGCAGGGAAGTGAAATAGCTGGAGGAAGGATTTCTTTGCCTCTGCATTTTCATAATGTCAGTCCGGAGCTGCTCTGTATGTGTGCTTTGCCCCTTTGAGGCTCTTTGAGATGTCTGTCTATCATCCGTGGGGAAAAAAAAAATCCCTTTCCTAACACTGACTATAAGCACAGTCACCAAAGTCAAGCAGGAGGATTGAAACACTTGTGCCACAGCGAAACAGAGCCTTTATGTCTAGCTGTCCTGCGTCTGCACTCCCTCAACCCCGTTTCCAGAATACCTCCATGCCCTTGAACGCCCCAAACACAAGATTTGGCTAAAAGAGCTGACAGTCCCCACATAACTTCTGGGAAAACACAAATTGACAGATTACATTTTTTTTTTTTTAATAAACTCCACTTATTTGTTTCTCCCCAGAGCCAAGCACTGGCGTGCAGTCACCTAAGAATAAAACAAACCCTACCTTTTAAATCACTTGTCGTTTCTGTCCTGGGGTTGTGCTGGCTATACCACCTCAGAGCTGCCTGCAGTGCGCGCCTTTGCCCACCTCAGCCCTACCCACACCAAAGCCCACAGGCAATACGTTTATGAGTAAAGCTCAGCCCTCAAGCCCCGAGGAAACAGGATCAGGCAGCGGCCGGCTCCAGGCAAGGCTCTGCCGGGGCCCCGCCATGACCTTGGGCAAACCGCCCTCAGCCCAGCTTCCCTAGTGGTAAAACAGGCCCAGATATACCCTAACCCAGCTACCTGAGCAAACCTAATCATCTTGTAAAACTCATTCTTTACTTTTATTGTGTACTTCAGCTGCTAAACAATTTCCTCTCCTTACAGTATTTACCCATCTACCTCACAACGGTGTGGGAAGAACTAAGGAACGTGAAGCGATTGAGCCTGTAACCTCTTTTTTGAGGGGAGTAACAGCCCACACCACCTCAGAAAACTAAACAGAAATGTTCTGCAGATTCCCTAGTGTCACCCTCTCCTCCCTCAAACAATAAACAGCTCCTCGACACACAAGATTACCACAAAAACCCCAAGTGAAAACTACTATGTTTATGTACTTGAAATCGCTGGCAAGGAGGGATGTTTGGTACAAGGAGGCTGAAGCGGAGCTTTCTCCGCAGACCTCCCGCCTTCAAGAAAGGACGGGGGAGAGTGAGCTATCCTGCCCGCCCTCCTCAGCAATCGGCCTCTAACGGCCCGTCGCTTC
>NW_009594062.1:175772-178920 GCF_000690535.1 Cariama cristata | reverse complement strand
TTCCCTCCACCTCCCACCTGGAAATTTTGCACCAGTCGGCCAGAAATTTTGCCCTGTCGTCAAATGCAAACATGAGTCGTTAAAATTGACACTACAGCACCGCTTTTAATTATTTAAAAAAGCCCACCAACTAAACAAAAAAGAAAAACCCAAGCTTTTTTCGCAGTTTTTACTGAGTCTGCTTTGCCAGGTTTTCTTCTCGAGCAATGAAGAATGGGGAATAAATTCCTCCAGAGAGTAATGTAGTCAGACTTTGGTGGCCTGAGTTGTCCCCTTGGGTTGTAGCTCATTTCCAGCCCGGAGTCATGCCGGGAGGCTCCGGGCACCGCAGACCTTTGGTGTGACCCAGTGGGATTTTGGATGCTGTAGTAATTGTAAGGCCAGAAGAAGACAAGCCTCCATGAAGGCAGGTTGTGCTGTCCTGCCAGACAGGGTAAACGCAGCAAAGGCTGTAAGCACAGGCAGGGAGGGGGGACCTAAAAATACCATGTCTTTCCACTAAGCATTCACAGGGGAGGCATTCGGCCATGGCACAGAATGGCGCTGTGGAAATGGTTTAAAAGGTTTTTGCCACCAGCCGTACGTTGCCATGCCATGACCAGCAGTTAGTCTTACAGAATCACAGAATGGTCAGGGTTGGAAGGGACCTCTGGAGATCACCTACTCCAACCCCTCTGCCAAAGCAGAGTCACCTACAGCAAGTTACACAGGATCCCGTCCAGGTGGGTTTTGAATATCTCCGGAGAAGGAGACTCCACAACCTCTCTGGGCAGCCTGTTCGTGTACTCTGTCACCCTCAAAGTACAGAAGATCTTCCTCATATTAAGATGAAACTGCCTGGGTTTCAGTTTGTGCCCAGTGCCCCTTAACCTGTTGCGGGGCCCTGCTGAAAAGAGTCTGGCCCCATCCTCTTGACACCCTCCCTTAAGGCATTTATAAACATTAATGAGATCCCCTCTCAGTCTTCTCTTCTCCAGGCTGAACAGACCCAGTTCCCTCAGCCTTTCCTCATAAGGGAGATGCTCCGGTCCAGTGTTAAGTTCAGTGCAAAATCGCCTGGACTTACTCAAACCAGTCTCCACCGATGTATAAATTAAGTGTGCAGACTTACACATAGACCTTTCTGCATTTAGGTGTGGGGACAAAGGCTTCCAAGCGAGGTGATGTGACTGACCTTTTGGTCTGAGCCCTGCAGAGATATCTGTATCATCTGACTACAGTCCTTGCCTCAGTGAGCTCCAGAGACTATGTATTGAGTCAGCCTGCGCCCTTTGTGAGGAGCGAGAGGGTGTTTCTGTCCCCTCTCCACCACTTGCAGGCCATGGAGGATGAATATTTTTTCCTGGCAAGCACAAAAATTCACCAAGATGGTAAGCACAAGAAGTCACAAGGGCTGATAGCATCCCCTCTTTCCTCAAGTTTTTCAGTATCCTTCTTTTGATACCTACAGCAAAGCAGTGTGCTTTTATCTGGAGACACTGCTGCTTCTTGCAGCTTCAACATACACCTGGCTAATGTAATTTCAAAATCCCGGCTTTTGAATCATATGTGAAAGTGCAGAGCTTAGAGGTTTTCCCTTGAACATCCCATCCTTTCTTTACTTTTTCCCAGCCCTAGTGAGAGTATTGGTATAGTGCTCACTATATCACGCTCAGTACATTTTGCCTGTGATCAGAGTCACAGTGCAGGAATATGGACACAATTTTGCCCATCTGTCTCTATAAGGTGGTTCCTTTAATGGCTTGGTAAAGCACTCATGCAATTAAGTTACATTAATGGGCACTGAAAATGGGTTAAGTTATTGGTTTAATGAATGAAAAATCAAATACCAAAAAGCCCAGCCTCCAGCCAGAGAGATCTCAAATATCAGTCTTTGGCCTTAAATAATTCTGCTGTTGTTATTCCCTTTCTACAGTCAGACCCTGTTTGCATTAATGTAGATTGGTACCATTCCTCTAGTATAAATCTGCCTTCACTCAGCCCTGCAGGGCTTATCCTAAAATAGGTGAATTCTCAGACTGACCAGACCTTTCCTCTCAGTTTTTGCATTACACTCCTTGCAGAGAGTATAAGTCAGGAATTGGTCTAAAATGTCCTTTATCACCCTGTTGAATCCCTGCTGTGTTTAGCAGCTGATGCAACTTAAAATAGCCTTCAGGCTACTCTAAATATTGCTGAATTTCCTGGGAACATAGCACTAGAAGGAATCATTTGGGACACTGCGTCCAGCTCTCCCATAATCACGTCTCCACATAATAGACATGTAGTTTGCAGGAGTGCCCAGCATGCTTCACCCTTCACTACATCCTGTAACCCACCTGAGACCTGAAGTACAAGATGCAGAAGCAGCTTAAAAATAGCAAAACATTGCAATAAAGGAAAGGGTATGATCTGGGAGAAACTGACGGGGGACTAGTAGTGTATAAGGATGTCTTAAAGCCACCTTTAACCTTACCTTTGCTCCCCAAGCTGTGACTTCAGAGTCAGGCTCCCCTGTGCTGCTTTTGTGTAATACTAACTTTGTAATCCTTTCTAGAAGTACAAAGCATTGGCAAAAAGATTTGTGGCACTCATTTTAAAGCCTGAGTGCTTTGCAACTGTGTAGGAGTTTGTACCATATGGTTTCTGCTGGATCATGTAACGTCATACTGATGAGCTGAAAAATGCATGATAGAATAGTTTTGTTTGATACTGGCCAAAAGCAAGATCTTTCTCACTGTGGTAATGTACTGCCCCAAGTCTTAAGTCCCTGTCAATATATCCCCATAGGAAATACAGGCTCGCATAACACCTGAACACCGTTCTACTGTCTTTGTAATACATCACAATAACGACTGAGGAATGCATTGCCTCAAATTGTACCTATGCTTTTCCTACTTTCTTGCTACTTTTCCACTAAAAACTCACCATGGGCGGAGTTAATTATCTTGATTACTTTTTAGGGCCCACTGGAAAGGATAGTGTTCCTGTCAGTCATTCTGGTTTCTTTTAATAAATAATTAAAAATATGAATGTGAAATATATTGAGACATTATTTTCAGCAGCTTGACTTTTACTTGCCAGCTTTTCCATATTAGTTAGATTGGCAATGACACGTTACTGCTCACCCAATAAACTTCTCTGTGATACTGGACACAGTGGCAGGGCT
>NW_009594062.1:175438-175741 GCF_000690535.1 Cariama cristata | reverse complement strand
CATGTTTCCCAAGAAAGGAGTAGTCCAAAAGCAATAGTAATTGCTCTTCTTCAGGAGTCTAGCTGTTTGCAAGTCTGGAAAAGTATATGACCTTGTTTTCCAGCATATCTACAGTTTTGTACTGCGGTTGAACCAAAAAAAGCATATCAAAATACATGTTTAATAAGAGTAATTATAGAGCACTAATAAGAATATGTCCAAGAAAATAGTCTCATGAGGGCACATATTGCTGTTAGAATAAGCAATAGCAAGGGAAAGATCTTGAAATTTTCATGTGTATGAAATAAAGCGACCAGAAGGTCT
>NW_009594062.1:166631-175398 GCF_000690535.1 Cariama cristata | reverse complement strand
CTGTAACATGCAGGAATCCTGCCCCTGCTCCCATTTCCTCCTCTCCCTCACGTGCTTGCAATATGCTGTAAGTGTGCAAGTGTGAAAAAGTATTCATACGGAGTTACTCGTAGGCAGTACAGAGACACTTGTAATTTTTCTCAGTGTGCGTATTTATTTTTGATGGCCAAACGTCATAATGTGGCCATTATCATGGAATGAATTGGGCAGTAGGTTTTGCACCTGGCATGTTATTGTTTGCCCTGACACCTTGCAAAGGTATTGGAAATTAGGGTACTTCAGGTGGATCATGGGGACCTAATTTTCCCTGTAATCTGAATTTAGTGTACGTCCTTGATACTGCATTACACCAAAAGCTCTCCTTATACACGTCCTAATATAGGCATATACTGACACTCATCATTCATTCAAACAAAACCTTGTAAAAATCTATTTTATAAGAATATGAATCATTTCTGACTTGTTGACTTCTATAACAAAGCAAAAGATATTATACTGCATTGTTTGTTCGGAGGGGAGGGAGTAGGCTGGTGGGTTTTTGTTTGGAGCGTTCTGACAAGTATACGACATTTCCTGTGTTGTACGGGCTTGACTTGCCTTGCATATTTGTGCAACACTGTGGGATCAGCAGAGACAAACATCATTTGTCAAATATCCATGTTTTATCGGTTCTCATTCACGTCACTGTTGTAATTCCTGCTACCTTCCACTCTTATGGCTGCTTTGCAGTACACCCCATAACTCTAAGCTTTGTGGCCCCATCCTTAGATGTATAAATACATAGGATAGGAAAAGGGGTTTTTTTCATGTAACAGGAATATGTACTGCAGGAACCACTGCAACACATAATCCTGCTAAACCCAACTTCACTAATGTCCAAAAGGGAACGGGACATATGTGTGGACACAAACAGCAGACTGTGAATGAGAATGCCCCAGGACGCCCACAACCGCTTTTGGAAAGTCCATAATACCTCAGATTTTCAGAGTTCAGAGCAGTCTCTAACTCTACGAGGTTAGGATCCCGGTATCAACCTGTTGCTGGGATCTTTGATCATTCCTCTAGATGCTGACCATCCACCAGATGCTGGCCACCTTCAGAGAAGAGATACCGGACTAGATCTGCCACGTGTTCATTCTCATACAGCACAACGGCTCTACTCCTAGGTTCCATTTATTTTTTCAGTGCTTCAGGAGTTCAAATTCTGACTCAGGTTGAACTCTGCTGTAATAAAATAGCTGTGGCTTGGAAGTGTTATGATGCCCAATCTTTTAATGCCCCAGCTAGAAGAGACAGAAGAGCACAGATGTAGCAAATGCCACTGCACAGTATGCTCTCCAGTTACCTGGAGGCGTTATGCTGTACAAAAGCATAATGTCATCAAGCACTTGGGTGATTCAGCTCCTCCCCGTCCTCAGTACTACCTTGTAAGAGGTATAATTGAGCTCTTTTTTCTGTTCTTTTCAGATTTTTTTTTTCTATATGTTTTTGTAAAGTCAGACAAATAGGAAAATTAATGTCAGCACATGAGTGTACCACAGAATAATGCTACTTAAGGACTGCTGTGCCCTTGGCTCCAATTAACCTTAGTGTTCATTATAGGTTGCAGACAGCTGCATCAATCACAGTTACTTTGGTTGGTGGAAAAAAAAATCCATCATTACTGCAGCCACACACAGATATATGCATTATTTTCCTAAAGTATCATAATCCTCCACTTACCAAAGAGGGCCTGTGATAGCTGGGAGGAGATGAAATTCAATTTTCCTTCACATCTGCTTGATCCTTCAATATAATCAGCACCACATGCACCAGGCAAGGTCACAAACTATGGCAATGTTCATCACAACATGCAATCTCTCCATTCTAGTGCCATTAACTGCTCAGCAACCTCTCCTTCTCCATCCCACTGTTTTTAATCTGCTAGAGCACTTCAGAGCAGGAACGGGAGAGCTTGCCTCACAGACCCGTTTCTAAGATCACTGTCACTGACCACACTTTGAGAAGGAGTCAGCAGTGAACCACTACCCCATTTGTTTCAGTGGAATAGGAGAAAAGAACATCACAGTGGGATTTAATTTCAAGTTTGCTGGCCAGCACCTGCATCTAGGAAGAGATTCTGACAGCACCAGCATTACAGGCATTGCAGTATCTCCTCTGAGTAACTTCCTGAGAGTTTGTAGAGACCTGTAGCTGATCTAGAGACAATGAGACTAAAAGCATAGTTTATTTTCTTCCTTATATCTTTTTAAAAAGTAGAGAGTTGGTGGTGTCATTGCCCTCTGTTACAAAGGTGGTTATTTGCAGCATGATATGGTCAACCACGCACTGTGATTTTCTGAAAGCCTGTTTGCTTAACCTGCATTATTTTGGCTGAATTTTTGTTCAAAACATGTAGTTTTCTTGAACCAGAAATTAAACGAAGAGCATACATTACCTGAGACAAGGGTGGGAAGTTCTGGTGAATCTCACCTAGTATTATTTCATATGGCTCTTGTCGCACTGCAGTTGCTTCCTTCATGAAGGCAGACCTTTCCCAAGTTACCTCCCTGCAGATCTCATGGGTCAGATGCATTCCCCTTGGCTTTGCTGACTACCTCTCTCCCTGACACTCATCCTTCCACATAGGTCTCCCCTTCCACGTAGGGCTCTCCCTCCCTGGCTCGCAAGACATCACCTTGGCGCTGCGCTGCCTCGCGGTCCCTGGGTAAAGGTTTGCCGCACACAAGGGTTAGAGCACCCAAATGTTAGCTGCTTACTTTGAGGTTGCCCTTAGCTCAAACAAGGCAGGGTAAAAGCAAGCAGAAGTGTTATGAACTAAGCAAGATAGGCCACAGGTGCACAGAAGTAAAAAGATAACCAAATCCCTGCCTTCCAAGTAGCAATGTCAGCTCTAAATAGCTTGCTCTGTATGTATCCAGCTGACGAGCTGACAGATACTTCACAGCCCTCGGGCTGAGGATTTGGTTCTTATGCAAACCTATGACTTCATATTGCATTCACACAAGAGGATCTGGGATTTTTATACAACCAGATGCATCTTTTGGCAGGAGGTATATATGCATGTGTGCGTGGAGGGAGGCACATTCAAATTCAAATTCCCCTCTCCCTTCGCTTTCCCTGCAGGAAGACGTTTATGTTATCAAACCACTGTTTGCTTTTCCCAGTTTCAGAAACACTACTGTACTTTGGGAAAGGCAAGGTGTGGTGGTCTCCAGTATAGATGATAAACGGAGTCACCTTGCTCCTGGTCTGCCAGCCTGTTGTAAGACAAAATGTTCTTTGCCATTTGGCAAAGGGAAAGTCTCAGTACAAAGCTTCTTTCCACATGGAGCCTTCCACCGCGCTTACAGATACATTACTGGAGAAAAACTGAGGCTGCTCTGAACTTGCAGAACAATCAGGAGAGTTCATTCACCTTCTTCCCTACCCAGCTCAAACACAAAATGCCTGTTTGGAAGGAAGAAGCTAAATAAACTTGCTGGAAACATAAACCCATTTGTTTCAATGAGTGAGAAATAAGATGCAGAAATCCATTCCTCACCTGTAATCCCTACTGTTTTTATGTGCACTGAAAAAGTACTTCTATCAGCATGATGCCAGCCCATCATTTCTTAGATAATGATCAACATCTTCTGTCATGCTCTGCTTCTTAGGCCTCGATTCAGCAAAGCATTCAGGTATATCTTTATCTTTAGGTCTGCTAGCAGCCTTCAGTAAAAGCATATAGTTTGAAAGTAAAGTGCTCTGCTAAATTGAGTCCTTCACAGGACTAAAGAGAAAGCTCACACAAGAGCAAAGCAGCATTACTCTCCTTCCATTCACACTTGGTTTATTCACTTGCTCTTGCTGTGTACAGCTGTGGATTGCTGGCAGCATACTTGGATGGAATTTGAGGGATTCACAGCTTCAAAGATGAGATGTGCCAGCCTTTAAAACAAGCTTGTATAAACACAGGAAACAAAAGCATCCATGTAAACAAAGGGAAGCAATACATATATCCACATCTGAACAAACACACACGCTTTTACGTGCAGCCCTGTATCAGTAATGCTCCAGCAGTTTATATGGCAGTCTCTGTATCAGCAGATGTAGCTCTCATTTCTGCTATTGCTTTTCTCTTTGCTTCGTGATCAGAGAAGCACTGGGGCCAAGCCTGCTAGTTTTGCAGCACACTGTAAAATGTATGAAGAGGTTTTGAAAGTTCTGACAGTGTCTCATCTATACTGAACCAGCATTATAGTTGTGCTCAGGCAGTGCAGTACACTACATATAATTGAATTCCTACTTTATTTTGTGTTGTCTGTGTACTTTTTGAGTTTCTGTACTTTTTGCCTGTAAGTGTGGATTTGTCAGTTGTCTTGCTGGGATTTTAGGGGGAGAAAGATGTTCTTTGATTTTTGAAAAGACAATGAGATTTTAAAACATATCCTCTAATTCAAAAGGCTTGTAGAGGCTGTGTGTAATCACAGAGATCAGAGGATCAGAAGTAGAAAAATATTTAACATTGCAAATATTGAGTATTTCTGAAATCTGGTGGCTCCTTTGTGGCACAGAGATCTCAGTACTTCAGGGGGAGCAGATTGCTGCCGTGTAGTCTTTACCGCCTCATCTCCTTCCCTACTCTGCCATTACCTACACCGAGAAAAACTACTACCTCCATGGCTGGTGTAAGACGAGCTAGATTTTGTTTCCTGCTCCATTACAGAGTGGCATGTGCAAGTCACCACACAGGTGTTAGCCTTTTGGGGGTTACCCAGGGCCACCCTAAGTACCAGGTAAATACTGATGCTGGACACACGGGCAGAGCACTAGGAGCCTCTCGTGTCTGAGCACACTTGGCTGACTAGTGCACCAGTTTGGCGGGCTCCTGGATTATTCAGCCTCATTGCCATCCCCTTAGAGTTGTTTAGGCTGACCTCTTGTGTAGCCTCAAGTCCCATTTACTTCAATGAGAGGTAGAAATGTTCAGCCCAAATCACAGTTGGCTCAGGCTTGACACACTCTTTTGTATAAGATTTACAAAGATTTAACGTTACTTCAAGAGACTTGCAAAAGTCCCACAGGGAGTTCATCCATGGGAGTTAGATGCCTTCACAGGATGCACAGAAGTCAGCCGGGTGCCTAATTCCCGTTAAGTTAACTCGTGCAAGTATTTTTCTAAGTCCCTCTTGGCACTAATCCCTCTTGGCTTCCCTTCCCTCTTCTCCTTCCCCCTTCAATCTTTTAAATAAAGATAGCACTTAGCATAAAGATGTGTTGCAAGGCTCCACTCAGTGCCTATAAAGTGCTTTTCAACCCTGGCAGAAGTGCCTAAATGTACAGTATTCAGTGAAACTGGAAACAGTGGGGATTTTTGTGGAGATGATGTGCAAGCTCTGTTCTATCAGATACATTCATCTCAAATTTCCCTGGCGTCAACATCATACAGCTAAAAGAGGGTGCCGAATCCCCAGGGCTCTCCATGCCTTTTGGCACTGCAATTAAATCCCCCAAGTCTGATTCCCATTTCATCCATTTCTGCATGACTGAAGCAAGAGATGTGGTTTAAAGGATAAAAAAACAGGAGACATTTTAGATAAAGTAACATAGCAAAGTCTTAGTTATACTTTGTTATCTTCAAAGAGAAGACAGATAATATATAAAGCAACTGCATTACAAACAAAAAACACATAGAAAGAGAGTGGGGAAGAGTGAAAGCATACAACTGACAAACCAGTAATTTGGTAACAGGGAGATACATGAAATAGAACAACTGATTTGTCTATTAGACCATTCTATTAACCTCTAATGCCACATTTCTTCTTTTATAATTGAGCTTTCCATTTAGTTATTAGACCTTAATAGCTAAATTGGCATCTTGCAGACCAGGCCAGGAAATATAAGCAAGCACAGGGGTTTGGACACAATTAAGTCCCTTCATCTGTTCTGCACAGAAGCTGCATCAGCCCCCATTTTACAGTGTGGCTGAAGTCCTGTTCTTACATCTTCTTCTGACTGCACTGCACTGGTGAAGGAGACACCACTCCGCCGCCTGTAGGACACCTTCCCAGAGCTGTTCACATAGACCCGCTCCCGGGACCCCTCCTCACCTCCTTTGTGTCAAGACTGTATAGGTTCGCTAGAAATCTGCAAGCTACAATGAGCTTATTTCTACTGAAATGGATTAAGGCGTGGTACAGCTAACAACCTCCTCTCCTGGCAGGGTGTACAGATGAGTGTCTGGTGACAAAAAGGCTCTTAAGCCAACACAGCTGCAGCTGAGAGAGAACATGTGGACAAGACCTGGCTCCCCATCTGAGCCCATTTGGTTGTGTAAGGTAGAGCTGCAGTGCAGTTCATGCTCTACCCATTAAGGCACAAGCAGGGAAAAGGAAAACAATCAGACAGGAGAATGAACTTGAGCCAAAACTTTCCTTTTGCTACTGGGCCACACAAAGGCTGGAGAGGAGGCTTAGATGTGCTGGTTAGGGCAGTCAGACGGACAGCCTGGGTGCTATGAATATTAGAGTACGTTACACAGCCTTAGCACAACAAATTGAAAAGGATCCAGCTCAGAGAGTCCCACCAGAGCACAGTGGCTGTAGGTGGGAAATGGGCTTAAGCACTGTTCCAATTTGGTCGACACATTTTGATGTCCCAGCTGAGGCTCCTGAGGGGAAATAGGAAAAGGAGGGTCTAGCATGTGAATCATGCCAACTGTTAGATGCCACATTGCCTGCCTGCATCAGATTTGCATAATTTTGCCCTTTCTCAATAGCAGAAGTGCACGCACCTGGAGGGCTTTGATAGCAGAAGCACAAGTGCCTGGGGAATTCTGGCACTGCCAGGGTCAGCTGGCTGCTGAGAAAAGGTTCAAAGGCTCTAAATACTAAGCTTCAGGGCCTAAGTTCTCTGTCCAGAAGACAGGACAGGAGAATTGATCCTATTGAGTATTTTATTTCAATAGCTGGACAAAAATTACTTCCATAATTTGAAAGTTGCTTTTGCAGTTTGCGGCCCACTTTGTCCCTCAGATGTCACTAATCCATTAAAAATCCCACATAATAACCACTCCGACTCCATTCCTTTCTCCCATTTTTTTTCCTTCCTGATGTACTCATCCTTTTAAAAGAGGACAAATTAATAAAGCTTGTTCCCAAAACTCTGCCAATTATGTAAGTGGAGACTGTTATCAGCCACATTTGGGAGAAAAAAGGCATCAAATTACCTATGCTGTCAGCTAATACCAGAGCAGATTATATGTAAAACTGGTTATATTCACACCAATGATTTGGTGCAACAAACTAGGTCACTCCATGACCATCCTTGTATGTGTAACATGACATGTTTCATGAGACAGGGAAGGAAGAAGAAAGTACCATTTGCTAATTGGATATGGATTCCACCCTAGTCTTGAAGTCCATGCAACAAATCCTCTGAATTTAAGTAGATACAAGAAAAAGGCAAAACCCAATAAAGTATTATTTCTGGCCAGTAAGAGGCTTTTGCTAAAATATTGAGTAGTAACAAACAAACATGAAAGCTACAGAACTACACTTGACATGAATGTCTTTTTTAAAATAAACAGACATGTTTGATTATTTGTAATCCAGTATAATCCACTGTGTAATGTTAAATATTTTAAGAGAATTTTTCTTCCATTTGTTCTTAGCATGGTTGGCCTGAAACCAAAATGTTGTTATTTTTAAAGGCAACACTCCACTAAGGGTTTTGAATTTCTTTCATGTTGGCTCTTTATATAGCGTTTTTAAATTGATTGTGCATAGCAAATTCACAAACGGCAAAAAAACTATGGCAGCTTATGTCTCTCGTGTAGGTAAACTCCTGTTCTCATTTCCCAGGTTTCTGCAGCAGAAGGGACTCTACAAAGTAGTTGCTAGGAGAAATAAAACAGACCTATAAGTATAGAAGAACAGTTAAAATTCTGGTTTTACACCTATAAAGCCAAAATACAAACCAGTTCCTCTCTGCACCTCTGCCAGAGAAGGAGAAGCAGGCGGATTCCTTAAAACACTACAGAGCTAAGGCTGCCACTGATGAAAGAACTGGGCTGAGCCTTAGCCAGGTATAGAGACCTGGAGAGAGTCTAGGTTGTCTATGGACTGAAACAAGGGCCCAGGTTTTATCGTACAGTGTTGAATGCACTGTTTAATGGCATTTTGGATCCAAAAGGTGAAGTAAATCAATCTCTGTAAGAAACTGTTTTGTTCAGTAGAAGGTAACACAGCAGTTTTTCTCTGTTAGCTTTACATTCCCTGGCAGAGAGGATGCTTTTGCTCTTCCTGGGGATGCAGCTAGCAGATAGAGTTTGCTACGACTATCCTGTTCCTCGTGGTCCCAACGAGTATTTTGCCCCCCCCCTCCACTCTCCTGCTCACTACAGGCTGCTGCGGCCCCTTCCATCTGCTGTTCTCAATCTCAGCACGTTTCAGACCTTGAATTTAAACATCCAGAATTAACCATGCCACATTTGAAAGTCTAGGGCCCAGCCCCAACATGTATTAGTTTGGCTTTCCACTCAGGAGGTATTTTGTCTCAAACAATGAAAACGCGTTGTAAGTACAGATTGGCTTTCATTGCATTCCAGCTCTGGGACAGCTAGGACACAGGTTATATTTCCAAATATTATTTGGCAAACTAGAAACATGCTTTCCTAAATGAAAATGGAGATTCTCCAACAATCACCCGTCTCCAGGAGCTGGGGCTTTAATTAAAGTATCAATTATTGCAAGACTTGTACTGAAATTGCCAGTCGGTTGTACTG
>NW_009594062.1:164657-166600 GCF_000690535.1 Cariama cristata | reverse complement strand
CATTCCTGCCCTACTCATGCAGACTTCTAAAGAGATAGCATCCATTTCTTCCTAAGACTTTCTGCAATGTAAAAAATAAGCTGCGTGAGCAGCCCAGTTCTCTTGTAAGATATTTGTATAGGCCTATAACCTCTTTCAGGGATTTCTTCTTAATTTGTATTCATTCACAGCCAGCAGAGAGAATGAAAAGTGTGGCAGGGAGAAACTCATTCCAGGAGTTCTGCAGCACCCTGCGGCTTAGCAAAGGTAATTTGTGTAGTTACAGCTCTTCTTTTATTGAACACATCTGCAGCAGTCATTGGATTGGGATGTTTCCTTTATGCCTCCTTGTGAGCTCGTACATGTCCTGGGTGGAAGGCTGAATTTGAAAAATGTTCATATAGCTTGTGACCAGCTATGGGACTACAAAAGCCAGACTACTTTGATCCTATCAAACCACAGAAATACTACGACATATACAAAAAAAGAGAAACAACCAAAAGGACTCATGGGTAAACAGCTATTTGTTTGTTATGATCTCACCCTAAAGATTTTCTCATTAAGACTTAATGTGGTTTGGTACAGAGGTGAGCTGGGGCATGGTGTTGGAGATCAAGCCAAAAAATACAGCTACTAAGAAAAACAGTTTAAAAAGTTGTTCAGATCTTTTTTCTTTGTATAAAATAGAATTTATAAATTTTGCCCTTCTACTATGAGGATGAAAATAACGTAGGATACAACAGCCTTAAAGTGCAATTAGAAGCAATTCAGGAAAAAAAACTAATCATGACTCAAACAAGTGCAGCTGGAGGCAAAAGGCAGAACAGGACCCACAGCCACAAGGTTGATGTTACCCAGCCAAAAGTATGAGGAATAGGGTTAGATACTCAGAGTGCTTATGGGGTACTATCCCCTCACAGTGGACAAAAGAGATGTGATGGCAGCACACGCTGCCTTTTAAACCCAAGGGGAAATTCTGTTTGACCGAGCCAAAGTTGCCTGCCATTCCTTTCCCATCCCTTCCAGGCTCTGAAATCTTCAGAAGTAAAATGGTGACCCATTCTACTTCTGATTTTCTTCCTGCAGTTTTGCATTTTAACATCCATCCTGCCACACCTAGAACTATGAATATTATGTTCACATATATCTGGGGAAAGAAAAAGACAGACATTTAAAAAGTGTAGATGCCACACTGTAGAAGTTTGTCAAAGTTTTGCACAATAGACCAACTGACAATCTTCCTTTCTCTCCCAGCCACAAGCTATCCTTACATCCCCCCACATCTGAAAAAGCACATTCATTAGTTATCTCTCCTTCCCATCGAACTTACCAAATAGCTGTAATAAGAAAAAAAAAAAGCAAGCCCTTATAGATTACTTCAGATCACAAAGGGAAATCTCTCTATTTTCTAACAACTTTGCTAATTTTAAATGGAATGGGAATTCTTTTTCCCTCATGTTTCATGCTAGTGTATACTTTCTAGGACATCATATTTTGTTATCGATTTACAGCAAATATTCATCCAGATTACTAGAGCGTCCTCCAGCAAATGCAGAAACAAATTGACATTAAGAAGCCACACATTTTCTGTAAGGAGTCACCTTCTGCGAACCTTGCCTGCCCTTAAGTGTGCATTTTTATGCAGCTTCTGAGAATAAAGGTTGAATTCTTATCCTTGGGGAATGGAGGAGGGAAGCTGTACTATTAATAAACCCAAATGTTAAGCTTAACTCAATATGCGGAGTTTAGGCAGGGATGATATATTGTACTCCCCCATTTGAGAAAGAATGGCAAGGCAGGCGGGACAGTACCGCTTTTCCTTGAAGACGACCCATTTTCCTTCATATGCTTATTCAGGACATATGGCTCAAGTGCCTTTTAACTGGGAGCCCCCACAGGAACCGCATCCTGGCCCTCTCCCCACCATGTCAGTTTGATGGGTACGCAACTCCAGTGAAGTGACA
>NW_009594062.1:119823-164626 GCF_000690535.1 Cariama cristata | reverse complement strand
CCCGGTGTAGCTTTCAAGAGCAATGAGGCATGTTGTTTTTTTCTTTTTTCATGATTGAGAAAACCAACTTATGTGTCACACCGTATGTTGCAATTGGATACAAATAGGGAGCCATCCATCCCCCAGATTCCCTGTGTTTACTAAAGGTCTGTTTAAGGAGCTGTTAAAGGAGCCTTAAAAGCCCCAGATACCACAAAAAAAGGACGTGTTCCCCCAGACTTCACAATTTGCACAGGAACTGAACTCCAGCAACTCTGCTCACATATATTATCAGCACAGGGAGCATGTCCGGGATGGTGTTGGACGGCATCTTCTAGATGCAGAGATTTGGGGAGGTAGAGCCTAAGCAGCAAAGCACAGGCTGCTGTAGTGACTACAGAGCTGCCCAGGACTGCCTAGGCTTTGTCAGGGGCCACTTCAGGCCCCAGGGCATGCCAGAAAGCAAGGCTGCTTAAAGTCACCCTCATCCACGTTTCCCTCAGGCCTTCAAATTACAGGCTGCAGCTCTGAGATGTGGCTCCAACTTTCAGTCAGCCTTGACTAATGAATTGATGCTGTCTGTTTTGGCATGAGGCTTGTCCCTGCAGTGCAAAACTGCTGAGAATGGAGGGCTGCTTCAAGAGCAAAATTGATGCTGTGACCAAGAAGGCGATCACAGCCTTCATGACTGCACACAGTCTCCTGCCTTCGATGCCGCTCCAAGTGGGTAGCACAGGGGAGGGACACCCGCTCAAATTCCTTGCTGGACTGGAGCCTGAGAAAACACCTGACCCCTGCGATGCCGGTTGATATGTCAGAGTGCCACTGGCATGATCTTAATTTAAATGTAGTGAAAAGGTATATCCATGAGTCGTCCTCATCTGGCTGCGTCCCAGGCTCACAGCTGGATAAGCAGCTGTGTCCCAGCTCTGAAGTGCTGCCAAGCTAGGAGCCTCTCTGCTGCCACTCCTTCTCTTTCTCCTTGCTGCTACTTCTCATTATTTTCCCTTTTTTCCACAATTCTGCTGCATAAAAATTACCCATCTGACAAAGAGTGTTACAGTCAAAATCTTGTTGTGGACACAGGAGAACACACCTTATATGCAAAGCCAACAACTAGAGTTTATTATTAGTCTAATTAATGTTTCAACAGTAAAACCAAAATTAATCAAACAGTTATTCTAAGTCCAGTTATGATGATGCCAACATTTATAGTCCGTATTATCTAATTATTGCTATTTCTCATTAATAGTACAATCCAATTTGTTAGTCACTAACTTCCTGCTATCTACCTCTCTTTGTCATGTCACACTCACCTTTCTTACAAGTAGCAATGGCAAATAATTAGCACCCTAAGTTCCTCACTGGGACGAGTATGCTTTTGATGGTCAGAGTTTCTTCCTCTTCGGGCCTGGGTCTGCTTGGGATTTTCACGCAGTCTTTTGCTATCACTTTTTTAATTGGTGCCTAATTTTAGTTACAGAATATTCACTTACGAGTTGTTGGAACAACATATACAGTGCAACTTCTTTAGGGTAAAACCATGCAGTTTCACAGAGTTAAGCTAACACAAAGAATGAGTTGGACGTTAGTCACCTCTTGGGCAATTGCTGGTTCAGCTAAAACAAGCTAACGTAAGCTCAGGACCAGACAAGGCCTGAAGTGGCCTGTATCAAGGTAAAACAAAATCTGCAGTTTTTCAGCAGCAATGGCAACATCTTATTTCCTAAGGTGCAGGGCTACAAAAGCTGTTTTCACGTTGGTACTGCTGATGCATACGCACTCCCATACATACCAATTACGTTAGTGCTTTTGCCAGTAAAACTCTGCTTACCTGATCTTTTCCAGTTACAGTTAAATGAACTGCAGTCAAAGTGTTAGATGTTATTGCCCCAAACACCTGAGGTTTTCTTTCAAGCTGAAGTCGCTCAGCTCTATTCACATCTGATAGAGTCACACTTTCATTTCAAGGAACAGCGGCTTGTGGTTTTAAGCCTCCATACTGTTCTGGATACTAACGTCAAGGAAACACTTTAGCCATTCAGGACTGAAATCAAAGTTCAATTCCCATCAGCAATAATAGCATTATTATAGCCATTACTAGTATAGGTAGTAGTGTACAGCACACAGGCGCAGGCACAACCATACACATTTTTTTGTGTATATATTTATATATACACATGTAAACACAACACTTGGAATATGGTACTAAGGGACAATATATCACACTTCCAACAAACTTCAGGCATTTATAAACAGAAGGAAATGAAAATCTAAGATCATAAATCTTAGATTGCCCATTTAAGGAAATATATTTTTTCATACACAGCCTGAATCTTGGATAATCCCTACTGCTTTATAAGTGCCCATACTTGAAAATAAGTCATCTTACAACCTACAGCGCAAAATAACCTGCAGTAAATCAGAGCAAAGGGGTACTGGTTAGAGATTATGGGGAAGGAGCAGAGGCAGATAACTCCAGGGCAGACTTCCCCTCATATTACTTGTATGTACCTAACACCTGCATGGTTGCTAAGTTGCAAGGGCTTTAAATAGGAGAGAAAGTCTAATTTCTAGTTTAAAACAGATAAATTATGGATTAGTTATGTAACTTGTATGTATTTCATTACAAGCCAATCAATTCAACAGATAAAGTGCAGATGGAGCTAATAAACTGCTGATGTAATTTTGATTTTGCTTTCAAACTTGTCTCCATCCAGCAGGTGAGAAATACCATAAAACTGTAAATGTCTTATAGCTTATTTAAGAAAAGATCATTAAAAACAAAGTCGTCAAGACTTGAGTACAAATACCTGAAATCTTACAGAGTAATGAGAAGCATACATGTCTATGTATTTATGAGTTCATCCATGTTCAGTTTATAATAATTCCTCAGATTTTTCTGTGTCCGTATTGTCTTCTGTTTTTGAATTAGTGCTAAAATGTCATGGGATAAGAGGCTTAAATGCCATTGACCTGATTGCAGTAAGAGTTAGGTTTCTAAATGCCTTTGAAGGTCTGATCTTTACATTCACTCTGTTTCCATGTTCAGGAATGGTAGATTTGCAATTCTCACAAAATTACTCTGAGGATAAATACGATAAAGATTATTAAGTGATCGAACTCCTTGGTAATTGAGACTATGCGGGTACCTTAGACAGATGAATAAACACTTCGTGTTTGCCTTCAGGGCAATTTGACAATTTTCAGCTTACATCAGTTTGCCCATAATTAGAGGTGAGAAGGAAACAGGAAAGCAGAATGTGGGAGGACTTTAGGATCAAAGCTAAGTGACCTTGACAGGAAGGAGGCTTTTATCTCTCCAGAAGGAAGCAGCCTAAGCTGATGACAGTCACAATGCACTAGAAGTGCATGTAATATTTAAGATACTGGGATGGAACATATTATGAGTGCAAAGAAGTGCAATTTTTAGGAATGTTTGAGATTTAATTAAATGCATCCTCTATTGCAAAAGCATGGATTTCTCTAGATACAGTCAGTAAACATTTGGCCACTTCATGTGGTATTTAAGCTCCAGTGTAGTAGTAGTCATTAAAATCTAGCAAGTATTAGTAGCAAGTCTCCAGTTGTAGTCATGAAAATCAGGCTAACAGAAATTTTACCAATAAAAAGAATAGGAACAATTGAAAGAAGCAATAGTAGAACTAAGAAACATTAAAAAAAGATCAGGAGTGACATGCTGGCTCTAATGACATGAAATTCTCATCAGTTTCAACAAGACTGAGGCTGGTTGTTTCTGTTTACCACTTTCTGTAAGAACATCACAAAAGTTTACTTTTGGCTCAGGAAAATACTTAAGACATATGGAGTAATCTTTCCACTAATGGAAGAATAGCAGATTTACCTCTTTCTGATATGAGGAGTAGTGTCAGAGATTGTACTGACACCTCAGTTGGTCAAGTTTCATTTCTTACTGTAAATACTTTTCTTGAGCATTAACTGCTCAAGGGGATACCTTTTAGATGAAAGGGATTTTCTGAAATAAGAAGGAAGTCTCTCTTGTCCAGATTAGTATCTCTTTGTTTTTTTAAACAGAGACATCTGTTTACAGGCATGAAAGCACAAATTATGCAGAAATAGTTTCTTTTAATTCTGCTCCTCCCAAACTACTTATCTAGTGTTTTTGATCTTTACTATTAATCCTGGCAACTCCATGAAATTAATTCTGAATCATAACCAAAACTCCACTGAGCAAAGAAGGCCAATTTTGCTGGCTTCAATGGCTTGCACAGAGCAATGTTCCACTGAATGCTGGACCAAGAATGACCACTTACATCACACGTTTTGTATTTTTAGGATTAACTCCTTCAGTTGTCTAAAACATAATTGCAGAGCTGTCCTAGAAGTTTCTAATCCCCAATTTGCTGCATATGATGATCACATAGTTATTCGACATTAATAATATAGTTAAGAGTTGCAGCATGACTCCTGCTCCCTTCCATGGAATACAATAGCAAAGAGTCTGTCTGGAACAGATTTTAAACATAAAGTACCATATTCAAGTCTCCATTACACAAGGGGAAGATTTCATTCTCCATTAGAGACCCCCATTTCCAAAAAATATAAACTCTGTTTATATCCCAAAGAGATTCCACATATAATTACAAAGAATTTAACAGTACTGTGAACACTGATTGTTTTAAGTCAGATTGGAATCTTTCCCCCTTTTTTTTTTTTCTTTACTCCTAAGAAGCGAAGTGTTTGCAGGGATCTGTTCACATACTACTGGAACTTTCTTACTGGTTTCAACGCCCAGAGGAGTAGGCTTTAATAATAGAAGCAAAGGGGTTAGTTACCTGTATAGTATTTGATGTTTGCAGTGTGTGTATGTAGAGCTGTGTGAACTAAGAGAAAAAAAAAAATAAAATAGTGTGATTCAAGTTTCCTCAATATTCCTAATTAAACAACTCATTATGGTTTTTCAAAGAATTAGTGGCATAAAGTGGCATTATGAAATACTTCAGAAGCTATTCAGTCATAAGTAACATTATTCTTTTATACATTTTCATGTTCTGAGAAACATAAATTTACTAGCAAAAACATATTAAAAGGCCCTTTTCAAAGAAGAAAGTCACCTCTCAGATTAGTGATTTGCAAAGCAAGTCTGCATATTTCCTATTCAAGAAACTTCAAGAGTTTCAGAAACATCACTCACTGTTCACGAAACCTCAGTTAAGTAATGAGTCATAGTGGCTGGAAATACACACTGAAGTGCTAAAGATTATTGCCTCGCTTGAAGTCACAGGCAGAGTGTAGATGCTTCTGGCATGCAGTTATACAATGAATAAATATCATTCTGCCTGGACAAGAATGTCCTACTAGTTAGACTGCTAGAACATCCCTGCCATCATGGCATGATATTTGTTCACCCTGGATGAACCACAAGCATGCATTATTCCCATTTTAATAGTCATTATCCACTCCTAGTAACTCTGAAGTCACTCAGAAATGGTCAGGCCTTTTTTAGTGCTAGCCATGAGGACAGCCCAGGAGGACTTGCCACAGGTATTTCCACCCTCTGCCATGCAGTCTAGCCCTGCTTGAAAAGCTCTCCTAGATCCTTAATAGGGTGCCAAGTAGGATCAAGAGATCTGAGAAGGGAGGCCAGCAGATCTGCATTAACTCTCCTGTCTTTTGCTACAGCTTCTTAAGCTGCGAGTTAATAGGGGTAGCATTAAGAGGCTTTTAAAGAAGCTATAGCATTTTAGTATAGCCAGTTACTATCATGATCAAAGAAATAATAGATTCTTTCATCAAAAAAGAGACATGACCTACTAATCTACAGTTCTTTTAATAGCACATTCGTAATGAAATGAGTCTTAATGGGCATCTCTCTATTTTCCAGTTGATTGCTCCTGTTGGAGCGTATTTGCACAAATGGAGTTCACTTGCCCACAATAAGCCGAGCATTGCAGGCATTTCTAATTTGGTAGCACTCTGCATCCATTTCACAGTGGTAAATGACCATGAAAGTCTATAAGAAATAAGAAAGCCCTTGACAACCAAATACAAAGCCAAAGTTTAGCTATTTCTATCCTCCCCAGGTCCAATACCTTATGTCCCACCCAGCGAATGTTTTCACCTAACTTCAGAGAGGGAAATTAGCATATGTTTCTGTCAAGAAGAAAAATACAGTGAGCACTGAGCCTCTAGCAGAGAGAAAGAAGCAAACAGCAGCTGGTGAACTGAAAACTGCTTAAGACAGACAACTGCTTTGCTCTGCCACTGATTAAATGGGGCACACTGGGAATGGGGGTAGCGAGGAGAGTCCCTGTAATGGGGAACTGCAAAAGGCAGGCAAAAGAGATTAGGGTCACTAAAACAAAAAAAAAAACCACACAAAAAAAGAGGGTAGCAATCACATGTAGGATTGGGGCTATCCTAGAAATGTGAAGTTACAGGCAGTTGTAAATGAAAAATAGAAAAGAACAATCTCTTGTACATATGAGAAGTGCATAAACTCTAAGATACCTGAATTAGAATCAGATGAACTCTGCTTACCTGTTTGCTCTCAGTTGTATCACTTGCTAGAACAATTCTCATACCTCAGTCTGTGGGTTTCTTCTGTAGGAAATAAATCAGGATTTTAGCAATTAATGTCATGTTTGACAACCATATTCACTGCCCAAAGCACAACCAAAACATTCCTGTCAAAGAGGTTTTTTTACCTGTGTCTGTTATTGAACTGCCTAATTACTACTGTCAAAAATAGTCAGTTCTTTGATAGGAAGACATGCTGGTGCCTGTTGAAAAAGAAACCTTACCTCCTCCTTTCTTTTATTCCTGGCTATGCATGTGACAGTATAGCCTCTGCCCTCATTATCACACCGCAGTACTTGAGGGAGAACTGCAATGCCACCAAAGCAGCTGCAAGGCCAGATTTTTCTCTTGTGTTTGGAGAGTATCACTGACACCTTGGCTTTGAGTAATTGCTGATCAGCACAGAAAGGATCTGTTGTCTATGGTTCTGTCTCATTTATAGGAGCTTGTGGATAATTTTCCTCTGATGGCATGGAGGTAGGTACCTAATAAATGGTATGCTGAGTATGCATGGAAAAAGCAAAACAGGTTATCTCACCTTCATTAAGAAAAACAATTTTCAGGGAGAAGCTGACCACGTTTTTTTTTAATGTGTCTAAAGATTTGGAATAGTTCCCTTACTAGAGATTTTTGGGTAGTGGCATCTCATACCTTTCTCAGAATGGAGTCTTGTTTAAAATATTTCTATTTTTGCTTTACAGTGAAAAGCCTAAAATGTCACTGATCACTTCTAACAGCATGTCTAGGAGACTTTCAAGTACCAGAGTCTAAAAAGATACAGAAGAGGAGGTATTCAAACCATGTAGCTTTTTCAGTGGAGAGACAAAATGCTTTAACTTAAGCACTTCAAGTCACCCAAGAGCCTTTCACTTTTTATTAACTGGGTAGGGAGGCCAGGCTCCTTTTCAGACATCAAATTTCAATGCAAAAGGTAGACTGAATTTCTTTTTGATGACACTCCTGCTTTGAAGAACCTGCTAGTTCCCTATTCTAAAATAAATAAATAATTTTTTAAAAAGGGTTAGGGAAACCCCCAACTTTATAAAAGCAACTGTAAGTTTGATAGTAGCTTATTGCATGTCTGAGAACAACAGTAACTTTCACAACAGGAGGATGACACTGCAGACTTCCTTCAGGTGCTGCAATGAGGAATAAGGTTTTCCTACAGCATTTTCAGGGCTTCAAGGATACTTTTGGTACTGCTGAAAACCCTTTGGCTATGATTCCATGCACATCTGCTGCTCTCTGCCATTAAGGTATTGATCTGGAATACAAGACCCATATACCAGATATGCATAGCAGTAGGAGTGCTACCGATTTGCTCTCCTACTAAATGGAGTTGATTGCTTAACTGTTTTAATCTTCTCTCCATCAAGGAACAACTTAGGATAATTTACAGTGTTAGTCTGTATTACCTGCTAGTCACATAGCTGTCTCCTGTTTTAGATTATAACACAGCATTAGCAGAATACTTCCCGCTGCAGGGCAACAATGAAGTACTGTGGAGGCCTGTCCCCACATCACCTGCAAAAAGCAGAAGCAGCTAGAAGCCTTTTGCAAGACCAGCTCCTGCTTACTGTTAATGCCACACAGAGGTAGCTCAGAAAGAGGACAGGATCAGCTAGGGTCTGTCCTTTCTCCTCCATATATACCTGCTTGCAGAGGTGACTAGCCTTTGACACCTACATAAGGTTGCTGCTCTTGCCTGCATGCCTGGGGAACATCAGATCTTTTTCCAGGTGCTCTAGCTACAGTATCCACTTGCCCTCCAGCATATGCCAACATCCAGCCAGTATGTGCAGCAAAGGTACACATGGTGGTTAGGGCACAGATATTATGCCTTGGACTGGGACAACATCAGAGAGGAAGAAGAAGAACCTTGTCATTAAAAAGCTGCTGTATGTCTCAGGAAATCTAAGTCCAGGTTCCAGCCCCGCCACAGATATTTTTGAACAACCACAGAAAAGTCATCTAATGCAACCATACAATGGAAACAAGATTTCCTTTTCTGTGCATTCCTCTATCTTGTCTGTTGAGACTGTTTAGGCACAGTGGATGAAAGATACGCTCCCAGTGTGGCTAAATACAGAGCCTTAGAGTGGGCATCTCTGAAACGAGATGACACTAAGGCTCTTTTCAAATGCCAGTTGGAGAAAAGAAATCAAAATATCTGAGAGCAGACAAACAGCACCATCAATTCATTCACCAGCTACTGAATAAAGTCATACAGTCATCTTTTGCTACCGCGATTCCTGAACTAAAGAAGGAGCTATACTTCTCACTTTCCCTCTTTTGTCAGTGTGTGCTTTTGTGAGAGCTGGTGTTTGTGTGCATTCAGGTCTACTAGGGTTAAAGCAGTTGCATTGTTCAAAAGCACCATGTTAATAAATCCTGATGCAGGATGGAGGTAGTAGTTATCTTATCATTTCTGCTGCATTTAGTTATTTTTATAGTTCTGGACCTTTTTTCCTGCTTAGACCACTGAATAAAAAAATGGCTTTGAAAGACACTATAATCAACCACTACTGGCTGCAATTACATTGTGTACTTGATGTCTTCAGAAAGTACCTCTAGTTTAAAACCACAAATCTTTCAGTTTGAATTCTGTCTTGGTTCTGTTCTGTTTTGTTATTTTAGAGGTATGTTTACAGGAATGATGGCTAGAGAATATGGGTTTATATAACAAAGGTACCAAAAAACCTGAACATCAGGAGATTAAAATTTCATCAGCTATCTTTACTCTGAAAATTTGACTTTTTTTTTTGTTTGTTTATGACCAGTATTTACAAATGAATGCCTCATGAACAATGAAGGAAAAAGGACGTTTGGATTTCAGAGCTGTAAAAGCTAATTCACACTTGAGAAAATTATTAGATGGAGACTTTCAGATCTGACCAGTCATAAGAGAGACATAATTGTAAAGTAAGCTTAAACCTCAACAACTGCTTTTTAAGTTCAAGTCAATTATGGACAACTCTGCAGTGTTACAGCTTCTGAGCACATGAAACTTACTGAAAATATCTAACAAGGAATTCTTTGCTATATATGAAAATATATCAGTGTGATATTTTAAAACATATGAATATGACACTGAAAAAGAAGTGAATATGGCAAATTTGGAAGCCTCTATTTTTTGAAGTTAGCTGGAATAATTTCTTTTCTTTGTGCAGCTATTGCTATTTTAACCTTTCCCCCCTGTGATGAGAAAGTAATTTTTTCTGCAGATTTTTCCTTACAGCCTTAATCCTTTCCTTGTAGTCTTGTCTGTAGGGTAGCAGAACCACATATTTCACACTTGTGAGGACAGCCCCAACAACAGCCTAGGATCCTGGCTCCTCTGGGTCATTCAAGTTCTCTTAGGGACTTGGACACTGCTTCTTTGGCATGGCTTTGCAACAAGGTAAAACCCAAGTGAATATTCACCAAATACTTACCTAGCATGCCTCATTCCATACCACAAACTCCCACAAGGACTCACTATTTGACCATTTTCCTCCTCACTCGTTAATGCTATCCCCACCTTTCCTTTCTCAGGCTTTGACAATGAAGTGTTGATGTCTTCCTCTCTTTCAGGCTTGATGGGTTAAACACTTGCACCTGATGTTTGAGCCGGGGAAGGTCCATGGCAGGGCTGTACAAGTGTGGAGAGTTTCTGCATGGTCTCACCAGGGGACTAGCAACTGACTCTCTAGCATGGGGAAACTGTGAAGCTAAAGCTTGTGGTCCAGTTACTGTGGCTGGCAGTTTGCTCTGTAGAATAGTTTGGGATTTAAGTAGGGTCAGTTTGCCTGGCTAAGTCAATTGGTGTTGGCTGGGTAAGCATCTAGAAGATATGATATCAGAATATTTTTAGTGCATCCCTGCATCTTCTACAAAATTAAATATAAATTAAAGCATCAAGTGTAGAACCCTCCTTTTCTTCCAAAGGCAGTGGTAGACACTTCATATAATACAGCTGTTGATGAAACCAGGGGCTAGTCTGCTTCTTTCCACCACCAACCATAAATCAGGCCAGATTTTGGGGCAGTAAAGGCACATACAGTAGTGCATTCACAGTGTAATCTGCTAGAATGAAAGTGCAGGGTCTATTTTCTGCCTTTGTGCATTTTTCTCCATGAACCTTAGCAATCTCCATGAGGATGAATGCAGTTTATTGTGTCACATAAGTGAAAAACAAAAAAAAACCCCAAACCTAGAACTAACTATTCCTGTTAGCTGAAATTTCAGATCCATATTACACTCAGGCTATATAATTTCCCATGCTCAGTTTCCTAAATTACTATGTCACATCATCTATTAACTTTTACCTATTCATTCAGTCTGGATGTGAGAATAACAGTACATTATCAATTCTTGAAAATACAATTATGTTCATTCCAATGTACTAATGGGTCTTAATCCTAATGTGTGAAGCTTTGTACCCAGCCCTCAAACAATGAAACTGTACCTAGATGACTAGGGAATAAAAGATCTATCATACTGGCACTTCTGTTTGAATAAAGGTTATGTCAGAAACTTAGAGACACTGGTGGTTGTTGACATATTTAGAGGCTATTTAAAATCTAATAATCAGCAGCCCATAATGTCCGAGATGTGTTAATACATACAGAAACATAATTGAATACATGGGATCTGAAAAGAAATTATGCTCATGTCCAGAGTCTAGGGTACTTTCTAAAGCATATTCCTTTGAGACTCTATTGAGGGGGAGTACTACAGGACTGAACAGAAAGGAACGAAGAAAAATGTTTTCCCCCTCCTTCCTGATGCCTCCCATGGAAAGGCTTTTTACTAGTCTGGTTTACTTAATCACCAACTGGGAAGAGTAGCACAATCCACAGTGCTGAGGTGGAAACTCTCTCAGGTTCCTCATGTCAAGAACCTGCACCTGATGCCTGTCACTATGCCAGAAAGGCATCTCTGGGGCAAAGCTCCCTGATTCATAGGAGTGACTCCAACAAACACATCTCCTCTTTGATTTATAGTTGAAATAATTTAGTATTTCTCTGGAAAGTTATAAATTTGCACAGAATTCTCACATTGGTGGCATTAAGATATTGCCTACATTAACGAGATACTGGGAGAGTGTGTGAATAGAAAGGTTGACTATGAATATCATCACCTAGGTGAAATAATTTTGAAGTAAGTTGTTGTTTATAGTGATTAAGCAATTGCCTGAAGTTTTGATCCTTCAAAGAGGCATGAATATAAACTTTAAAACTGCGACTTGTCACACCGAAGAGAGTTTTGTGCCTGTAAGTGACATTGCTTTTATGCTAACAATCATCATACCTGAAGTTAGACCGGGAGTTTTTTTAAACTTGGGTATGCAGATTCCTTCTTCTCCCATAAAAAGCCCAAATTTGCTATATATTTGAGCTGACAGAGCTAAGTCAGTTGTCTGAGGCTGTTGTACAGTGAAATCATTTTTCACTCTTGACAGTTGATTAGCATAGCGAGTTCCCCAACCACCTGACCAGCTGATGGTTGAGATAAATGCCATGTTTGAGTCACCCCTTTTGTCATATTGCCTGTCTTTGTGCAATATGAAGAAAACAAAGACATTTTAGCCCCCATCCCAAGGTCCCATCTGTTATATTTGCACATCTCCATTTAAAGAAAATAAAATATCCCTGGTGAATGACTTGTTCTCAAAATAAAGGAAGGAGATTGCTCGAAAAAAACTATTACATCGCAGAGACCTGTCTGGAGCATGAGACGTTGGGACTGGAGCACAAAATGGCATTTAAGAGCCACAGGAGCTCACTCTTTACGAAAGGCTCAGCTCAGAGTATAGTGCTTCTGTCCTTTTTGTTCACTAAACTGAATTTATCGCTATGACCCATAAAACAGTTCTCAGCATCTGTAGGGCAAAGACACCCTGGACTTCAGTTGGTACTTACCCCAGTTGCACACTTATGCCAAGGTCTGTAAAGGTGTGTCTCCTCTCTCGCCACTCGCAGGGAAGCTGACGGGGCTCAGGTGCTCTGCTGCTTCATGCAGACTGCCCAGTGAAGAAGGACATTACGGGATCATGCCCTTATTTCAGCATTTTGGACGCATCTCTGCAGAGAAGAGTAAAAGGCTGTATTTCACAGCTATGATATCATTCTCGTGAGCTATATTTCAGCATGAGCTACTATAAAACCTCTCCCATGACATCAGAGCTGTGAAATATAGCTGACTTGAAGTGCAGAAAATTCCCCCACAGGAACAATTGTTTCCTGGCAATTGGCATTTGAAGGACTGATCCTTTAAAAGACTGGCACAAATCCTGTCCAGGTAATGCTGCTCCAGGCAGCGCTGCTCAGGAAACATTACGTGCAGGAGCAGAGGTATGGAGCCCCACTGTGGGATTTGGCTGTAGGGGTAATGAGACAAGCACTGGGGGAGCCTGTCAAGTGATGATTTTCACTCCCTCACGCCTCAGCAATCCAGGCAGACTTCACTAATAGCAAAATAATAGGTTTGCTCATATGCTGTGTTCCCTACCTCAGACTCTGCCTCCCTGATAAGATGAGCCACGTGCACATAGCCAGAGCTACCGTCTTATCCGTCTTTTCACATTTGCACGCCAAGCACAGATCACGATGGGCATGCTGTTACATGGCAGCTTGCCAGGGCTGCCACTACCAGGGACACTAATTAACTCACCTGGGCAGGCCCCAGCCACCCCACAAAGCAACCTGGCAAGAAAATGGAAGTCAAAAATATTGTGTGAAACTTAATCTCTTTCATATCACATCAAGGAAGATGCCCACCAGAACAGGTGCTAATCAGAGTCGGGGATTAGAGGAGTGGATGTTGACAGAGCCGTAAAGGAGAAGACCCTATGAAGGTCAGAAGGGTACAGGAGCAGGAGAACAGAGACTCTAAAAACTGGGAGAAAGTTAAAGCCATCTCAGCTCTCCCTAGCCTGGTGTCTGAATCTACCGGTGTCCCCCTCTAGGGACCTGTATATTTATTCACCAAGGCTCCATGAATCACACTGAAGGCAATTGCAGAACACATCCTAAAGCTTAGCCATGCTGGCTTTTTCTGTTCCTCCTCTGTGAAAGTCTTCTTGTGGTGGGTAGTGGGTCTGTTCTTGCTGTTATACCTCTGTGTGTGTGTGCGCATTTACGTCTATGTGAGTATGTATACATCTGTGTGTCCCTGTCTATCTCGCAACACTCAAAGCCTTACATGGACACAGCTCCCATGACCTGCAGGACAGAGTTGTTTTTACCTGCAGAAAGTTCACTGGCATTAATGAGAGCTAACTAGAAACTTTCCTCCTTCTCCGGAGGAAACCTCACTGCTTCAGAATTAATTGTACCTTTTCCATTCTTCCTCTTAATGCTAAAAATTGCTTTAACTCCATCAATGTACCTCAAAGGCTAAATTCTGGCTGATTTACACCTTTAAAAAAACAAACACACATAATATAGGGAAAAAAAATGGCCTCTGATATAAAATATGACGCAGGTAGTTTTGTATGACATGCTTACAAAATAAAACAAATTCTCTTTTCAATTTGGTATAGTTAGACTGTTATTCCACAGTCTTTATTTACAAATATTGAGAGGTGCTCTGTTGAATTCTGAGCTGGTTCAGAATAAGTCATTGTTTTTTGATAAGAATATTGAAGAGTGTCTGTGCTAAACCAAATGAAAATTAATCAAATGATCCTTCTCTAAGAGTATGGATCTGTTTGGACTAAAAATTTAACAAAGTGTTTATGAAAAATATATGTTGTGGAATGTTTCTGTCAACTAATTCTGATTTCTTCACATTATAAAATGCTCCAAAGCTGTTCATTAGGTGTTTTGCATGACTGGTTACCTTAGACATGTAATATCATTTCTTCTTCCTGAACAGAAGCTTTCAACTTTTTTAAAAACAGAAGAACTGTCTGTACTACACTGTGGTACTGTCTGTATAGCTTTTTTCATGATGAAAATTGTGCAATCTTCAGAGATAGGGATCATTTTCATAATTATTTTGTAGGTGCACAAGTATTTAGTATTAATAATAGTAGGAAGCAGTAGCTAGCAAGAACCCACAGATAGCGATGAACTAACTGATTTTTTTTATTTTTAGAAGTAATTAATGAAAGCATTTACATATATAGCTATGTATTTAAAGATCTAAAACTCAGTACAAAACTCTGGGAGTAGGTAACTGAGAAAAACAAAATGTCCACTTAACTTCCTACACAGTATCAAACAGGTCTAGTATGCGGGAGATATTGACAAATATGAACATTTATTTCACTAACCTGTTTACCTGTCCCTTCCTAAATAAAGTCAAAGGCAAAACTCCTTAAATGGGAGGGAAAAATCATTGAGTTATCTAAGTCCAGGCTCTTCAGCCCATAACTGTAGCAACAGAGTGCCTCCTGGGAAGACAGTGTGCACTCTTGCTAACCCTTCTTTGATATAATATGGTAACCTCATCAAGATCCTCAGTCAGAAACTGATCAGTTACATCCCAAAGTTCAGGCAGTAAAAAGAGTAATGCCTGGTTTGCCTTAGTTGATGAATGGAAGCAAATGGAGTTAAAGGGAAAAAAAAAAAACCAAACAAAAAAAACCCCAAAAAAACCCCAAAAAACAAAACCAAAAACAACACCCCGCCCCCAAACCCAAATATCAGAACTCCTTCCTCCTACTCAATATCGACTCACTCAGATTGTTTAAAGGATCACTTGCAACGTTTTGAACCAGAAACAGCCCGTCTTCTCAACAATCACTATTGCTCTTCTACTTATTGGACTTACTTGCTGTAGTGATGGATGTTAAGTACCTTTGAAAATGCTCAAAAAGTTGTTATTTTTCTTTTCAGAGATCCTTTGAGCCTGCAAAGACTGTTTAAAGAAGGAAGACGGCATGAGATTGGATTCAGTGCAGTAAAGTAGGTTAGTTTGAGGACAAGACAAAAAGTCATTATTTAGACCTTCTTGTGTTGCCGTGATGAGAACTTACCATTGCTTCTGGCTGCTGTTTTGGGCTGGTCAGCTCCACCAAAGTTGCTTAACTCCATTATCCAAAAGGACTAGCAGCTCTCCAGAAAAGGAAAAGGTTTTGGTATTGTCTGGAAATAGCAGGAGAGACCTCCATCGTTCCAAAAGGAGCTGGATGTGGAATCAGTTTTTTTTATTGGAGGAATACACAGGAACTGACTACCAGTATGTTGGCAAGGTAAGGTTCTTTCATACGTATCTACGTTTTGATTTTAGAAGCACTAGCAAGTAGGTAAGAACAACTCCTGCCTCAGCTTTTAGTTCACCTTCCTGTCTGCCCAACTTCTGCTGAGGAGTAATTCAGCAGAAAGGTTAGTACACTTCAGCTTCAAATTCTAATCAACAACAGGAAGTTCCTCATTTAACCAGCAAGTCCCGTGGCCAATCATGCACAATTATGTTAAAGATTTTCCTTTTTATTCTTATCTGGAAACAATGCAGCTTAATTATAGAGTTGTCAGGCCAGATTTTTAGCTTTAAAACATAATATGCATTTTCCCCTATGCTCTTTAATTTTTCTAGAGTCAAACTATATAAACCAGAAGAGGTTTTGGTCCAAGATACTTAGGATTCACAGTACCCATCTTTTGATGAGAGTTCTCTACCCAGCAAAAGGCAACCCTTTTCCTTTTTATTGCCCACTGCACACATCAATGCTTCAGCCGTTTTCTGATGAGGTTTTGTGGTGCCACTGAGGACTCTGTGATATGACTTTAATACCACAAGCCATGCTATTACACAGATTTGAAGCACACTGTACTTTTACACTAAGAACCAACAGGCAGGTGAAAAATTCTAAGCTTAAAGCATGCTGACAGTTAGAAAAGGGTCTGTAAAAAAATAATAATTAAAAAAAAATAAGCACAGCTTAACTCTGAGAATATCCACCTCCCTGAGCAGCGGACCCCCATGTAGGTAACAACCTTTATGTGAATTTTGGAGCTAATGTGCCTGTGGTAAGTCTAGAGAGAGTCAATACTGCCCAAAGTGCCATGGTCTATAGGAGTCTGTCATGCAGAATGCAGAAATTATGCTATTGATGATGACATTCAAAGCAGAAACAATACAGCTTAGTTTTCCAAACTAAAATGGGATTGTGTCTGATCTAGTTTGATCTCTCAAGCCTCTTAGCAAAGGCTGCAGATTACAGTGGTTTGACATTTTATCTCCCTCTGCAAGCTTCTGAGCATCCCCATGAGAGATGATGGCTGCTTTTCTTGCCTGCCAATCAGCTGTCAGTCAAAGTTGGATGCGATATTCCTTTCCTGCTAAATGGCTGTAAGGCATGATTCAAACGAAGAGTTACTCAGCTGGTGTAATAGTCATAGAGCTCCAACCAGGATAATCAGCATTCATGAATGGTACCATTGAGCCCAATCTACAGGAAAAAGCCAAAGGCAGAGAGTCCTCAGAGAGGACAAGTAGAGAAGGAAGATAAGAGGGTAAGAAAAAAAGCCAGAAGAGAGTAAGAGGGAAGAACTAGAAAGACAGAGATGGAAGGAGAGGAAAGTTTACAATGAGGAATCAAGATAGAGGAGGGGAAAGTGACATCAAATGGGGGTAAAGGAAAGGAGTTGGGAGAAAAAGGTTCCCTGAAGAGAGCACAAATAAAACCAGAAGATGAGACAGTGAAGGAAAAAAAAACAACAGGTGAGAAATACGGAGTCAAGGAAAAAAAAGAAAACAAGTTGAAAGACAGCAGTCCTCCATGCACTCTCTGTTTCACAGTCTACTCAAGGGGGTCCAGGTAATGGGGATCTCTTTCTCCAAAGATAAACCATGTGATCCTGAGGCAAGTCCTACAGCCCGTCATTTTCACTGTGGCTTTTGACATTAAACCTGCTCAGCCCCAAGTCCCTCATTCTCTCCACTGCAGAATTAGAGTAGAAGCTGTTGGCTTCAGAGGGACTGATGGGGGAGCAAATATTCCTGCAGGATGAGTTTGCTGAAAGGCAGTTAAAAATGGTCTAGTTTGACCAGAAAACCTAGAAAGTTTGAACTGGAGTCTTTGAGAGAGAAAAAAATGTGGATGTTATTTTTAAAAGTTGTTCTTCTACCTATTCGTACTTAAATGCACTTACTATTGCAAAGCATAGAAACAACACATAATGTATAAATGTCATTGATTCTGTGTTCCTGGGCTGTTCACAAGTGGCCTTTCACACGTCTTTCAAATGCCAGAACTGCTCACACCCTTGTAATTGAACAATTAGCCAAGAGGCATGGAAGAGCAGCCATTTATTATTAGAGAAAGTTGAGTATTGGTGTGAGGATAAATGATAGAAACAGCTGAATGTCTCCAAATTGAGGTAACCAGGCAATTTAACTGAGCAATTAAACTTGATTGGTGTGCGCAAATGAGGATAATGAACATGTTTATGAAGCATATTTTTTCTCAGAGGACTAAATGCTAACCTTAAATATGAATAAAAAATAGTAAGAATATTTGGTTATAGTCTTTTTATTTTCTTCTGTCATAAAGAAATGTGAACAGGAAAATCTTTTATAACAATAGCAATACATATATGTAAAGGCAGATTGTTCTTATGTCTTACTGTATAAGCAGTCAGACCTGGATCTTCTGGGGTTTTTGTGTTTGGTAGTTAAAGCTGGTGGAAATTAACATCATAATTAAAAAAAAATTTTCCATATAAGCTACAAGGAAAAAAATCTTTTACTGGGGCTGGTTTTACTTCTGTCTTTTCATTTGTTAACATCTGTTTAATTCAAACATCTACATCAAAATTTGAGATATAAGATGTCTGTTGTGAGAGATTCTAACAGCATTATTTCTTTAAACTGCCCAAATTACAGTTGTAAAGTCCTGTAACTGTTTATACTACAAAAACCACATTTATACCATAATAGTCTTAGAGAGAAGGGGAGGGAAAGTGGAGGGGGATGCATTCCAGTTTGAGATAATAAAAAAGATAGTCTCTCTGATGATAGAGCTCAAGGCAGTACTAAAGACAAAGCTAAAGCATCATCTGAGTCATGGAGCAGAGCTCTACTGTGCTCCATACCCCATATACTTTATATACAATGAACCCAAATACTTTCCATCTTTTAGGGGATAATTGCCTAAGCACATACAAAACAAAGTAGCCCTTTTTGGTAACCGTGGGTACTGTCAGCTATTAAAAAGTGCTCCCCAGTTTTGTATGCTACACACTTTACTGTTAGCCCAAATATGCTGCTGTATCGTACTGGACAAGAATATGTGGCTGCCGACAAGAAGCTCCCAGTGTTATCAATACAAGTTGATTGTATGCTGTAGCTCTGACACGTTTTATTGTCCAGTTCTTGGAATACTCCTGAATTTCTTTCCTGTATATTCATGAAATAAAGCCTTTTAGAAATAATAGAAATTCACACCTCCAGTCTTGGTTAGTCTCAGACATAATAACGTAAGGAACTTGCAGAAAAGTTCTAGACTGGAATTATTCATTGCACAGCGAATAACTTGTGCACTACAGCTATTCACTGAAGTGTGATTGATGGGCACAGTGACATTTTAACCTGAAGATATCTTTTCTTCTGGTTCAAAAATTATGGCACTTGGCAGGGACTCAATCCCAAAATAAAATAAAAGGATCACATGAGCATCAAAGTAGAGAATTGCCCAGTACTACTACCTAGCCAAAATTTGCAACATTTGGGTTGGGTTTTTAAAGAGATCTAGTTGTACCTGTGGCTGCTCAGTACAATTTTAAAGGGCTGGAGTGAATGCATCTCTAAATCACAGGTAAACAATGAAGTGGTAGTGTAGCTGTGTATAGAAATATATGCTACATTCCCTAGAGGTCTTAAGATGTTCCTGGGCAGAAGAGTGAAAAAAAATTTGCCCTGTTCCAAGATTATACTAAGAGGTATAGTAACCATTTGTATGTCTTTGCAAGGCTGTCCCGTTGGCTACATAAAATCCATGTACTAGCATCCATCACTGAGTGGTCTTGTTAGAGCACAAACATACAAATCATTGTCACATAAAGAGATAGGACACCACTTTCTTTTAGACTAAAGAAAGACCTGAACAAGTCTTAAATCTTACTCATTAACCCAGAAACAGCTTCTGGCAGCCTGCAGTGGAAACGAGCAACTTGCTTTCCTGATAACAACAGGCACAACTGTGGAATGGTTTTGTCACACTCTGTCTGTCTGGCACTAAAAGGAAACTTCCAGACATACTTTTCATTTTTTCTGTGTCTTATTGATGTTCATGTAGTTCAAGCAGTATGCTCGCCTGGAAGCTATCTGATGTTACTACCTGTACAACCCATCATAAACAATCATCCTCTGATGACAACTCAATTTTTCAAGGAAGATAAAGTCAAAATCCTGCTGCTATGTGGCTTGGCAAAGCAGAAAGGATACTGCATTACTGTAGGCGAAATCAGAATTCTTTTGTTTGGTGTGAAAGAACCAGTGGGAAAGATAAATTCCCCTCTTTCGGGAATGGTTTAAGGTACCGTTGATCCTGCTTTGGAGGAGAAGGGGATAAACTAAATGATATCGCAATATAGTTTCAGTACTGTTTTTCTTTCTTTTGCCTGATTTTACTTGTGGCTAGAACTATTCTGAAGGCAAGCAGAACCGTTCCTTGTAATGTATTTCACCAGAAGCAAATTAAACAAAAGGTAGAATCTCTTCAAACCATTGCAAGTAGTGGGACTAAGTTACATACTGAGATAAAAATATCTGGCAGTGAGCACACAGAAGGGGCTATTTAAACAAGGAAAAGTATTGTCATGCAATACAGTCCATGCATTTTCAGCATTTCAGGAAGTAATGGGTCACATTACTCCAATGGTTAAAAGGTATCGTATCTTAATTGGATGATGTAATAACTAACAAGAGAAACCTTCACTTTCTCTCAGATCTTTACTATGCTAGCATTCTGTACTTATCATCAAAACTTTTGTTCCCCCCAAAAAATAAGATGTGAAATGTCTAACTAAAATGACTCTTCTCATCTACACTTTTAACATCCTTTATGCAGTTCTGTTGGCAAACACTTGACCAGTATTCATTTTCTTTACCTTGTAACTTGCACTATGATATACACCTGATCACTTCAATTTCGCATTCCAAACACAGTAGCTATTTGTTATCTTCAAGAGGCCTAAAATTAAAAGTTCCGCTTGCGACTTATATTTGTTTAGGGAGTCTACTCACAACAGTTTTCAATTTGTTTTGACACTCAGAATATCCTTTCTCCGGGTCTAGATTCTGCATTCTGCTTCCAGGACAACTGGCAGCCCAAGAGCTGTCTCTGAATAACCTCTCAGTCCTGAACAATTCCTGACCTTGAAGTGGCTCACAGCAAAACTGAAGACAGCTATCAATCATCCCTAGGTTGCATCAGTCAATCTGAGGTGCTCTGTGAGTTGCAGCACTGCCCACATTGTACACAAGGCTCTGGGCTGGACCCCTGTGCCTTACAAGTCCTCAACGGTCTTCTTCCACAGCTAAATGTGCACATGAAATTTGACTTCACAGTGTGCCTCTCAGAGGACCTCCACACCCTTTACCATGTAGAAGGAAGAGGACTAAAGTTTTGCACCTTTCCAGACTTAGGCTCCCTCCAGTGCACCATCTGTATGAGGGTGCTGTGGTCCTTGGGGAGCACTAACGTCTGTCTGCAGCACTCTCTGCAAAGGAAATTCTCTCTTAGCAGGGCACAGGGCTTTTGTGAGCCATTTATGGTACTCCTGCCCTTGCTCCCGACAAGAAAGTCACAGGGCCCCTTACAAGTACCCATATTAGTTAACTGCAATATGTTTCACTCTGTGGTGAAAAAAGCATTAAGACCAGCCTTTTACACGTGAGGAAACTGATGTACAGGGAGGTTAAACGACCTTATGCACAGCTAAAAGTCAGAAATTTCTAAACTGAGATTTTAAAAAAATAATAAAATCAGAGTTCTTAACCTCTTTCCCCCCACCCCATTTAAATAATTAGGTCACCTGCCTCCCGCTTTGGTAGGCTGAATACTTGTCATTCTCTTAAATGTTAGAACAAATGCCGTGGTGCATCTGCACTTCCTTTATTCCTCATCCATCAGTCATATTTTATGTTCTACCACTTGACTTTCCCAAGTGCCCTTCATTCCTATATTGAATTGCACACACATACACACACTTGTCTTATATTCCTCTTTGAAAGATTTACTGGTGCTGATAGAAGTTCTCTGTACTGTCAGTCTCTGTGGAATAGAGATAACTCTGAAATGAGGGACAGTTGAGAGGTTAGAGGCCCAGGATGACAACCGAGAAACAGCTTGCAGATTTTAAACCATCATATGGGGACTAAGAAAGGAGCTAATGAGAAATGGGTGGGATGAGCAAGAATGTTATTCAGAAAATGAAAAGGCAGGAAATATAGTATGGTTACTGTTTACGATCATCATAATTGTGAATCTACTTGGCATCATCCTTGTACCCAAATATATTACACAATATAAGAGCCTTACAACCATCTGTTTCAAACGTACCACATTTCCTACATTATGGCACATGATGATACTTACAATGTAATGGTACATAACCTTCTCCCCTTCTTCCCATTCCACCTACAGAAGCAAGCAAATCCTGGGACCCTCAAGCCAATATTCCTGTTAATTCTTATTTTTCATTTTTTGTGCCCTGAACTAAGTAATTTTGTTTTCCATATACTAATGACCTGCTCATACCACTGCTTATATTTTGGGCCACATCTTTTCACAGATCGTCCTGTCCTACTCTTGTTAGCAATCTGCATGTCTTCCTGAATTGTGTGCCCCTAGACTTCTAGCTATAGAAAAACAACTGAACACATTAATCTTCCTCCCCAAGGAGAGACGGCAGGTGAAATTCATGCTTTATTTTGGGTTACTTAGATCACTGATCTTTGGAGCTGTGATTACCATTTGCTTATTTGTTTGTATAGCATGGTAAAGTCATCACTATAAAGCTGCAAGATCATGAATATAGAACTTGCAGGCTAGTGATATCCGAAAACAAAATCCCTGTTTCAAGCTCAAGACAAAGAACCATTGTTACTCCACCATTTGTTGTTTACAGTTGGCTCACCAAAAATATTAAACCATAAAGCTTAGAGAAATCTCTTTATTAAATGAAACTCATATTGTCTGTGACTCCCTTTTCTTTTGCTGCTGTCTCCCTCGCTGGTGAATATAGGTTCACAGTGGGGCAGCAGCAGATTGAGAGCTGTGGCCAGTCAGTGTAACATTTCAAAACACAAACTGAAAATGTGTTGTGACGTGAATACCTACTGTTGTTCCGTATGCACTAATGCAGACTGTGGCTTGCTTTCACCGTTAATGGGGTGAAACAAACTTCAGCATGCACTTGCAAGTACTTCAGGATTCAGTGAAGCTTGCACTTATCATGAAAGTCTGAGGTGGCGGATGAAGGAAATGGAAGAATTACCCTCTGGAAGGAAAGGAAACAGGAAAAATATCAATCATTTCTGCCTTCTGTTCTAATTTCACAAAAAAAACCCAGAACAACAAAGGTTGTAAATAAATATAACACTGGGTGAGCTGGGAGTTAAAAATGTACGTTAAAGGAGAAGGGGAAAAACAGATCAGCCAATGTTTGTGCTAGAATTATCATTCCCACTGTTTTCTTTTCAGAGTTGTTTATTTTAGAGTCATACCATTCAATAAAGGCTGCAGTCCTTCTATCCTCTGCTTGCATATGCTGTGTTGTACAGAGCAGGGCTCCAGAAGAGCTTAGCTGGAATGGCTTCTCTGTATAGGAATATCGTCTATCTGGCAGTATTTCTTACTTTGTCACTTTGTGAAACATCAAGTAATATTTCACCCTCAGATGTCTATTGGAACAAAGAAGGTTTTACTGTCCTGCACAGGCTCACATAATGATCATTTAGTCATCTTTAGCATGTTTGTCAGTTTTGCTCATACTGTATCTTCATGTTGGAAGGCAACATCAAGTTAAGCCATTAGTATAACTTGTGTGTTTAGCATCATGTTATCACTAATGGAAAGTTAAGTTCTCCTCAAAAGACAGAACCAAACAGTACAACTGTACCTTTGGTTCTGTGACGTGCTCCCTCCTGCCTAGCAGCCCTTCCAATCCAGCTGATCAGGGCACTGGCAGGGGATTTAAAGGGCATGCAAACAGAGGTGTCAGAGCATTCATAGTTTCTTTCCACTCCATGCTCTTTCTGTGGTTTTACACATTTCAGGTCACTTGCTTAAAGCAGAGTTAATGTTGCTTACAACTGCTAGAATTCCTCACAGAATGTCCTGTATGCATAAGGAGTAACAACTGCCAAGGGGGTTGCAGGCAAAGAGGTAATGCCCTATGGATGAAAACTCCTGCATGTATATTCATGGTAATTGTAAGCCAGTGTGAGCTTGAGCCTCATGCTATTTCCAAGTAACAAAGCTTGTCAGGATCTACACCGTTCACCCAATAAACCCACCTTATCCAAATACCTATTTTTCTCCCTACAGAATATATTTGTAGAAAAATTTCTTTTAGATTATTTAGACTGATAGGATCACATCAATTATATGTGCTTCAGAGAGAATTCTTTTCTTTTGTGAGTACTAGATATGATATAATTGGGAGAGCATAGACACGAGTCTTGCCACCAAAAGAATTCCAGGCTCTTCAGTCAAAATGGACCCGCATTGTTAGACAGGCAATGTTGGATCTTGAACTATTAGCTGAAGCCTGGGATTGAATATCACTCCTGCCAGATAGAAACACAGAATAATTAAGGTTGGAAGAAACCCCTAAAGGCTACCTGGTCTAACCCTCTCCTCAAAACAGCTCCTATTAAAGCAGGTTGCTCATGGCAGTGTCTGGTCAAGTTTTGTGTGATTCCAAGGATGGAGATTCCACAACTTCTCTGGGTACTTCTCTCAGTGCTTATTATCTCTCCTTTCTTTTAACTAATCAGAATTTCCCTCATTGCAACTTGTGTCTATTGCCTCTCGTTCTATCACTGCCTTCTCTAGCTCTGCCTTCTCCACACCCTCCCATTAGGTAACTGTAAACAACAATAAGCCTTATCTTCTTAATTCTAAACAAAACCATTTCTCTTTTCTCTCTTCATCCATTGTATGCTCCAGCCCCCCTAACTCTCTTGGTCACCCTCTGTAAACTCACTGCAATATGTTAATATCTTTCTTGTACAGAAGCGGGGCAAAACTAGATGCAGTACTCCAGTTATATTCTCACAAACTCTGAATGGTCAGGGAATGATCGATGCCCTCAATAAACAGGTCATACTTTTGCTAAAACAAACCACTTGGTTTTCTTCTCAGCAAGGACACACTGCTGATTCATGTTCAATTTCTTGTCTACTAGAATGCCCAGATACTTTGCAGCAAAATTGTTTTCTATCTAGCCTGTACTGCTGCAAGGGATTATTCCAGCATAGATACAGGATTTTGCATTTACCTGTGCTGAACTTCATGAGGTTTCCATCAGCCCATTTCTCCAGGCTGTTGAGGTTCCTCCAGATAGCAGCTCTGTCTTCTCAGATTGAGACTGCTTCACCCATCCAGCCTTCATTTTTTTGTGATTTGCAACATGGCTGAGGATGCATTCCATCATTTGAGTCATTAACAAAGTCATTAAGCAGCATTGACCCTCAGTATCAGCCCCTGAGGAACATCACTAGTAATCAGCCACCAGACTTCATGCCATAGTTCACAACCTTTTGAGCTTGGCTATCCAGCCAATTTTCCACCCACCTTATTGGACATTTTTCCAGTCCTTATCTCACTGATTTGTCTGTCAGGATACTATGGGATACTGTGTCAAAGGCATTGCTAAAGGCGTGCAATATCCACTGCTCTCTACTTGTCCACAATGCCATCCATGCCATCATGGAAGGCAATCAGGTTAGTTAAGCGTGATTTTCTACTGCTAAATCCATGTCGGTTGTTCCAAATCACCTTCTTTTTCTTCAAGTACCTGGATTTAGTTTCCAAGTGGATTTGCTTTATAACGTTTCCTGGAACTGAGATATAGCTGGCTAGTCTCTAGTTCCCAGATCTTTCTTCTTGCCCTTCTTTAGAATGGGTGTGACTTTCCCTCTTTTAAGAATTCAAGAGCCTTCCCCAGTGACTACGACTTTTCACACATTAGAGAAAGAAAACATTTCATCACCATCCTTAGATGCACCCAATGTTGTCCTACAGAACTGAGTTTGTCCAATTTACTTCAAAGGCTTCTGATTTATTGGTTTTTGTCTGAAGTGAATAATGCTTCGCTCTACTGGAATTTTATGCTAGGCTCAAGGATCTTTGGGGCCTGCGGGCAAATTGCACTTTCACATCCCTGAGCAGTTCTTCTTTATTCATGAGTAATGGGTCCAACATAATGCATTCTCTGGTCAACCCATCAATCACCTGGGTCATGAAATTGTCTTACGACATTCTGCAGAAACCTGGGTTGCTTACACACAGACATATTGCCCTTCTAGCAGACATCAGAATGATTAAAGTCCCCCACGAGTACTATGGCCTGCAATCATAGGGTTTCCTCCATCTGTGCAAAGAAGGCTTCATCTACTTCATCTCTTTGAGCAAGCAGTCTGTAGCAGATGCCTACCATGATGTCTTGTGTTGGTCTGTCCCCTTATCCACAAGCTCTTGACCGATTTGTCACCTGTTCCAAAGCAAAGCTCCTTTTACCTGAACTGATCTTTTGCTAATCCACCTCCTTGTCTTCCTGGCCTGGCCTTTCTAAAGGTCCTACATTCAAATCATGTGAGCTATCCCTTCACATCCTGACTAATGCACTTTGAGGAATACTTATTTGAAAGAAGAATCTACTCAACAGCAGCCTTGGCTTAGGTTTTCCATAAACATATTCCTAGTTGAGTAGCCTTCCTCAAGAAGGTCCTGTTGAGACTCAAATACGCAGCCTTTTAGATTGTACCTGCTGTCTCACACAAATCCTTATTTATCTGTTTACACGACATCAACTTTTGTTTAGAAACGAAGTTGTGGAACATGACAGCATGGCAATATTTTGCCTTTCCCCAGCTTCTAAACTGTAGAACTAGATGATCCAGGAATGTAAATATGTTTAAGACTCAACGAAACCTGTGGATATGAATTAATTTTCTTCTTGTTAAGTCTTCATTTAAATTTGATTGTGGGTTCTCATTTGTTTTAGTGTTTGTCTATATTCTCCCTTCCCCATCCCCCTACTTTCCTCCCTGTCACACACACTTTTATATGGCATATAAAATTCATGCACATATTTCAGGATTTGATTGTCAGCATCAAGTGCTCAGAATATCAAAGGGTCACCTTTGTCAGTAAGCAAAGGATGAGCATTTGCTTTCAAGCGCATCCATCAGGGAGTAGTCAGAAGCTGTTACTTGCTGAAGAAGCCTGATGTTTTATTCAACTGTATCCCAGTAAAAACATTTCTGGATATTAGGCCAAGGGGTTTTTTTGTTTTGGTTTGGTTTTTTTCCTAGTTAATCTTTAAGATATATTCTTCCCTACCCCCACAGGAGAATAGAGGTTTTCACTGAATTGGAAATGTACTTGTTCATGTACATTAATTAAGGTGCTGTATTTGCCTACCATATAATTTTGAGGTGTTTTTGAAAGCTAATGAGTCCAAAGAAAACATTTTCTCAATGATGAAATGGATAATTATGACCACTGATAAAGAGAAAGCAACTGTCCCTGGGTAAATTCCCTGAGAAATCAAAGGCAATCAAAGCTGGGCATGTAATACAACCTGATTGCACTAACTATACACATCACATAATTTAGAGATTAAGGGACATATACTAAAATAAATTATTAATTATAGAAATGCATGGTTTATTGAATGTACTCTTTTCTGAAAAAAATATTTTCTCCTAATCTCAGTAGAATACCTGCTGTCATCTACTACTATGTGAGTTCCTGTTTTGATTGAGTAATACAGTACAGGACAGAAGTCCCATTATACTGAGCTGAAGACTTTCAAATTAATGGAAAAATGTTTAGAACAAACCCACAAAAGTGTTCTGACATAAATGGCTGGGTACACAAAAACCTCATATGATTCTTTTTTTCCTTGCAATTTTTAAAAGATGAGATATATATCTGAGCCTTTTGACTCAGTGAGTGTCTTTTCTTGCAAAAAAGGAAAATGGGACATAATTTATAGATTAATTAGTAAGCTTAAAAAGTGAAGGTACATAAACTATGCTGTAGGTGCCTTTTCCTGTGCACATACCTATCTTTTAGATATAGAAGGACATCAGGATATTGGAACTATTTTGCTCTGACTTGGAAAAAACTTATAATGAAAGTTGGCACTCTTGAATTGTATGCACAATTCTCATTGAAAAACGGGGGTTTAGGGGAGAGATTTCCCTGGGAGACATGCATCCCTTTAGGTACTCATTGCATTCTCATTGAAAGTCATTACAAGTTAGGCACTTGTAATTTTCCTTAACCCCACAGCTCACTCAGTAGAAATGAAAGCACATATATTCCTTTTCACCTTACCACAAAGTCTTAAGATACCTCAAAACATTATTTGAGCTAATATAGCCAGCCCCCGAGTGCAGAAACTCCCCTACCTACCCCATCCCTTAGCTATACCTGTGGCAAGAGTAACCTTCAGCTGGTGGATAATAACAAACACCTAAAACCAATTAGATTTTCTACTATTGCAGCTGGATTAGGAACAGGCCAATCCCCCCACTCTCTAAAGGGTGGCAAAGCCACAATATTGCTAATCTTTACTCCGGTTAAACAATCCTCAGTCTTTCCACAAACTAGCACAGAACAAATTACACCCAAGGTTCTCAAATCATGTTATAATCATTACACACAGAACTGGACATTGTTAACAACCCACATTTTACTGCAGGGAGAATGTAGAAGCATCAAATAGTGATCTAAGATCAGCCAGGAAGACTGTGACAGAGACAATAGTAAAACCTGCCAGTCCTGTATTTGCAGCTACAAGCTTATCTTTCCCTTGCACATCATGTGTTTTGTCAGAGATACACTTAAATGTACTTCACTCCTTGTTTGTATTTTTTTTTTTAACATCTGGAAAATCATCAGTGATGCCTCAAACTAATTTCCCCATTTATTCTTTAAGACTCACACTTGAATCCAATGACTGGCTATTCAGTCATGCTGGTAAATTTACAGTGATGAGACAGTCTGTCTCCTAAAACAAAATTACTTGTACAGCTCTTTATGGCTTTCAAGAATTCAAAGGCTTGAATTTTCATTCCTGATCACTGAAATGTATACACTAGGTAAGAAAATAATTTTTAATCTCTCCTAATCTTCTGCTCAGCTATTCATGTAAGGGAGTTTTCTTAGTACCCGAGCTAGGGTATGACAAGTCTGGGGGTGGCTAAATCCTTTATGCTTTTTAGTAAGTGAATGCTGATGCCTCAGCTAAAATCAGTCCTCATGTCTACCGGATACTCTTGCTACCATACAGTTTAAAAACACTGGCAAAAAAAAGGACGATGGTCAGTATGACAAAGAAATGCCAGATGCTAAAATAGGTGGACCAAAAAATATAAACCAGGGTTTTTTTTAACTGCCTTGGCCTTCCTTAAGAGAACAACCAGATCTCCATGTTTTTGTGAGGGTAATTGCAGAAGTCTGTACAATGCTCTTTTGTTACCATCGCTACTGTTTAGCTGGAGAGGGCTCTTTGATCTTTCAGACAAAGGCATAATGAAATCCAACTGCTGTAAGTAAAACTGGGGAAATTCAGTTTACAACCAAGGAGTTTTGTTTTTTTTTAAGTGAGAGGTCAGTTATTACTCAGAGGCAGAATTGTTTTGAGTTCCTTAGAGTCTAAAAAGAAGGTTGGCTATCTTTGTTACTGTTATACAGTAGTTCAAAGAAAAGCAAGAAGAAATGAAAGAACATGAAATTCAAGGGCCCATTCGTATAGAGATCAGACTTCACACCATAGTCTCTTGTGCCTTATAAATTAAAGACCTGTTTGTCTTTGTAAAGGCAAACTTTGTAAATTCCTGCTATAATTGTGCTTAGAGATAATAGGAAGAGAAACAAATGAAACTGCATTACCACAGAAACGCTGAGCAGCACTCAGCTCAGGAGAACATGGAGATACCTTTATCTATTTTGCAGCTTTGCTAAATGTTCATTAAGATCTGATAACAAGTTACCCCCAGAGAAAAGGGACAACAGAATAAGGGACCTTTCTAGTTTTTTTTTACTGCAGTGCAGGACAAAGGCTCTTGTGCCATTGCCCCTGTTTAATCACAATGAAGAGCAGTAGCAGTTGGGGAACGCAAGATGGAAAAGAGTTGATAGGCCCTAGGCAATGTTGAAAGGATTGACATTTTTCAATTGATTTTTGCAAAGCTGATTAGCTGTGGCTGCATGTTTGCACTTCAGGTTAGAAAACCCATTTGTGATTTTGAAGGGTGTGTAATAAAGGAGTGAGTCACCGGAGTATGGATGTTTATTCTTAGCTTCATACATTTAAAACAGAACAACAGGTTCCTGACTACTGTTTGGACAGCCTGTTCTGTAAACCAAGCATCACGACATCAGCCAAACTGTTGTCCCTGCCTATCTCAGGCCATGTGGCCCCATACATAGCCCTCACAAAATGAGAATGAAAGAACCCTTCAAGCCTACCTGGACAGTGTGAGCCTAGAGACTCCAAAGTCAGAGCACTTTGACTCTTGTCTCTGGTCTAATGACAAATTCTTATTCAGTTGCCCTTTATACTCTATTTCTTACCTTTTTTTTCACTCCAGCACCCTATATTCTTATTATAGTGCCTTTTCTGTGTTCTGTTGTTTTGAAATTAGATGCCACTATCCTTTATTCTCAGTTCGACTTTTGAGTACTTGGTTGCTTCTGAATCTTGAAATATGCTTAGTGCTTTTTGTTCCATTCATTTTCTGAAGATGTTCAGCAGCACAAAACTGATTTTAGCTTCTCTTAGTGTCATTCATTTACAGGGGGAACAGATTGGCACTGCTACTTTTGAGAATGAATGAGAAAGTTCACTGACATTTTGATACTCTCAAGAAACAGAAAGATAGCATCACCCTCATGGTTTTTCCTAGTTTGGTATATTTTTTTTGTTGTTTTGTTTTGTTTGTTTTGTTTTGTTTTGTTTTGTTTTAATTCCTCCTGTAGTTCTTGATATCAGGATAATCTTTTTGGCAGATGATACTGCTGTTACTGAACACTTCTATCTGACATCTAACTTTTTTTCCACATTTGCAGTGGGTGCAATTTTAGCATTTTTTTTTTTCTCCTTGAATTTCATGGCTTTTTCATGTGTGTAAAAACCTCAGGGTTAGAGCTAAGAATCAGTACTTAGGTTAAAAGGGGCCCTCAGGGTGTATTATTGTTTTACCCTTTGCCTGTTATACACTCAGGTGGTTATCTTAATAAAATATTTGATTTACATTTTAATAGTCAAAGTATTGGATCCCTATATTCTTTACACTTTTTAATTATTATTCTTATTATTTCAATTTTTACTGAGTTTTTCTTCTAATCTACCTGATTCCATGCAAACAGGGCTGATATGGTTTCCTTAAACAAAGTAGCTTGCAGATAAGAACTTCCTATAAAAATACAGCCTGTTATGTATTATTATATTAATAGGATTCCACAGCTGAATGAGCCAGGGTTTAAAGTATTTCTGGTTCTGCTATACAAACACTTATATACCAAAAAAGTAAGCGCAATACAAATTTGATACATTATATTTTCCAATAACTGCAAAGAAACCAACACCCCAAAATGCAGAAATCTCGTATAATCTCAGTAATTCTTCAGTGCTCTATTTCATTAATTTATTACAGATTTAATGTTTGTATTCTTGATTTCAGTACTGAATCTTATCCTTTATTGCTGACCAGAATAGCCTACAGGAAAAAAAGGGTGACCTTAAAAATGGAATAAATAGAAACAGGAACAAAAATGCAATGCTCATGAAATAGAAGGTATTAAAAAAAAAAAAAATCTAATACACAATGAACAGTCATAAATTAGAAATAGCAGGAGAAGTAGAAAAACCTGAGTGTTTTAGTCAGGATATGTTTTGGACAGGAAGAAGCTAGTTCGATATGGCAATAAAAATGGCACATGTTTGTACTAATTTCTAATAGAGGTAGGAAAACATTAACATTGTTGTTCAAAGACCTGCGTCTATTCGTACAGAAGGAAGGCAAATTGAAATGCAGCAATTGCAGAAAAACTACTAGGATCATCGGCCCTTCATATCTGGCCTTTTCTTCACTGGCTCTTTTTGGAATCCACATGTCTTGAAAACAAGAGACTGGAGTTTTAAACAGTTTTAAACTTGCCTATTTTGCAAGTGAAGATTGTATATAGGCTGGTAGCCTAGCAAAGAAAAATAATGAGAGCATATGGAATTATTATCTATAAATGCTGGATGAGGAAGAATATATGTATGTGGGAGTAGGTTCTTCAAAGAGAAAAATAATGTTGGCACAAGAACAGCACATCTAATCTGGGAAACAAGATTCTTTCTAATCACCAGAGCAGCAATTTCTTCAAATAGAAACTGTGTACCTGTTGCACCTTTTTCTTCACTAGATGTGTTGAGAGCCAAGCAAGTTAAAACTACATCAACAAACTCAAATACTCAGAAATCAGTCACACAGAGCCATATTCAGGTTTACTATATGAACTATAGTATAGGAACTATACTTACTATAGTAAAATAATCACTCACTATGGTTAACTAATTTAAGTATTCTGTAAACCGTGACATCTGTAAGGTCAAGAAACTGATGAACAATGAAGACTGTTGATTGCTTAGGACAGCAGATCTTGGGTTAGTGAGGAGGTACAAAAAACTGGGAAGCTACATTAAGCACCTGTTGTAACAGTTTAAATACAGTCCCTGTGTGTAAGTGCTGTTTCTGATCATTGCACATCTGCAATGATGGTGCTGTGATCTGGTAAGACTGGGTCTGTTTTCATTTCTTTTTTAATCTTGTGAAATATTTTTTGTTGGTTTATTTTCTTTGGAAATGATAGTGCTTGAATCTTCAAACTGCAGCTTTCCAGCTCTTTTGAGGCTGTAGAGTATAAATACATTTTCATATAATCTTCAAATTGCTTTATATAAGAATGGGAAGGAATCATCTCTTCTAGTTTCTCTAAACACCAAGAAGAATTGGAAGCACTGTAGCGTCTTTCTCCTGTTGTCTTCCAAATACTGTTTCAGCATCTAGCCTCCCATTTTTACCAGAAATTTAAGCTACATTTTTGAAATATTGGTCCATAAGTGTAGGTACGTAAGTCTTGACATAAACTTCCAGATATCTGACCCAAGCAGATAACACTTCAGTGGTCTACCCTCAATCTCTGTCCATGGGTATCCTCTAAATAATTCTTAAGTCCATTAACTGCTTTCAATTAAATTTTATAGAGGAATAAAGGTGTCAAAACCATTAATTTCATATACAGTTTGGAAGAACAGTAGCTGCATAAGTCAAATAAACCTATACTGTACCTTGACTGGTCAGCTCATTATTCCATAAATACATGTATAAAATGTCACCAAACACAGCCCATGCTGTCTCTTCTCCAGCCAGTAAGTCAGGAACACAAGAAGCAGCAGCATTTTGCAGTCGAGAGGATTTGAGGACAAGGGCTGAATCAGGAACTATACAGTACCATGCAGTGGGCTAAGTGCTATGAAGGAGAGCAGGATGCTTTGCCTTAAGGGTGAGTCAGATAGAGAGGGTATGTGGAGCAGGAAAGAAACCAGAGCTTAGCATAACTGAGGCCTTAAGAACATGGCACACATGTCCATAGGAAATCTGTCATTCCTGGTTATGCTGGATCTCCCTGTGGACCTGGTGGAATACCTTTTTTAGAAGAAAGGATCTTTTATGGCTTGAAATAAATTATTTGTGTAGGTATTTGCCCAGATGATACATGATATAATGTATGTATATGTAGGCATATGGAACACATATATAGTGTCTTGGGGTCGTTTTTGTACATTAGGAAGAAGTCTATACTTAAACTTCAGCAAAATATACATAAATATTTATTACATAATGTGCAAAACCAATGCCATTTTAACACAGAGTCACCAAGTGGAGCAAAAACTTTGATGCTAATTATGTGATGATATTAATGGTGTTGATTATGATATTAATTGAGGTGGTTAGTTGATGTTATAGGGGTACAGAGCACCAGGAGAGACAAAGAAGAGTGCAAGGTTGTTATTATTCTTAATATTATAGTATTAGCAGTCTCATTTTAAGTGCTTTAGTTTTTCTGAATGCTCTAGCATTGAACTGTGTAACCTCAAGCAATACATGTGGTTGAATTTGCTCATTACCAGACAGGACTCTGCTGTTTGGATCTATTCAACTTGGAGCGAAATCATGTGCTATGAATACTGCCAAGAGTAAACCCGTGATTCTCTTTGTTATCTACCTACCAACTGCTTGCTTACTATTTTAATAATTGGTCTCTATTTCATTATTGTGTTAGGAGATAAAAATGTGACCACAGCAACCCCAGAAGAGCAAATCCCTCTTATAAATACAAACAAATAATAAGATGCAACAGAAAGTTTATTTCTGGATAATTGTGGGTTGATGGTTCAGTGTGTACATCCCAAGGTCAATTGACTTTGATCTTTGCAGAGATTCAGTAACAGTTCAGAAATTCAGTGAGTAGGGTGTTATACTCACAACAGGAAAGAGAACTTGGTCTGTAGGATGGATGGAAAACCATTTTACCCACCGAATTGCCAGGTATCATAACCAGCAATATGACATTAGTGGGAGCTAAACTGCAATTTTCAGCTGTCTTGCATAACCTAAAGCCATAAATGAGATTAACTACCCTGTTTAAATCAGTGTTATACAGTGAGGTAGAGGAGGGATGTTATTTCATTTTGGAGAGTATCCACAGCCTGCAATTTCAATTTTTTTGATTTTAATTACCACAGAGATAAAAGAACATTTTCTGTACAACCTTGTTACAAATATGCGTGGTAGAAAGCCGCTTCTCTCTAATGCGTTTCATTTAAACACACAAAAAAGTTAGTGGTTAGCCTTAATCTGTTAAAATATATGGGATTTCACTTTCATTATACAGTTTTGGTACTGCTGTTTCATACAGTTTCATATCAAGGTGAATTTAGCATGGTTAGAAAAGGGCCCTGAAGCACCGCCAGCCCTGACTGTCCCTGCCCAGGCCCAGGGTTCCTCCCATCTGCCCACAGCCCAGGACCCCATGTCAGGCCCCTGGGGCTCCCCTCACCCTGCCCAAGGCCCAGGACCTCATGTCACCCCCCGGTGCCGTCAGCCCCTGCCCCAGCGACGCCACAGCAGGGCCAGTCTCCAGCTCCCCACAGCCCTGCCCTGCCTGGCCATGGGCCCTGCCAAGTCAGGCCCACCACAAGCCCACATCCTGGCCTGGCCTTGGCCTGGCCCCAGGGAGGTGCCCAATGACCAGGGCTGGGGCTGCCCTGGTGCGCCCGGCTGCCCTGCTCCTGGCTGGGGTGGTGGGACAGGCCCTGGCTGCCGTGCCTGCCATGACCCACCTGGGGAGCCGCCATCCCTCACCTCTGTTCAGACACACTAACATTGCTTCTTTTGGAAGTGCTGCCAACATTTTGAAGTACAGCTCATGACTTTATAATAGCAGAGATGAGCAATAATGAATTGTACAGCTTAATGCCAATTGGATCTGCTGTTTTCACGCCGTATCAGTTTATAGCCTTATTGCAAAAGCACATGAAAGACATCCTTAAATTCTTCCCACATGCTTTGCTGAAGTAATTCCTGTGTGTGTAGCGTGGGTCCAACTCAATTTTTAAAACCCTGGTAAAATTTTCCTGGAGTGTTGTTTCACAGTAAAGCAATACTAACTATTGCAGATGAACACAAATATTGTAAATATATTCTCTCCAGAAATAATAATTAAAAAAAATGCTCACGGTACAAATAATTTGAACATGGCTTTCACTTGCCTTTTCCTTTTTGTCATGCTGAAGAAGCCCCATTGCCACCGCCCTTGGCGCTTTCGGAAGGCTTTGCCAGAGACACTGCGCAGAACGAGGCTACTCCAGATTGTGGCTAATTTGAAAGAAAAACAAAACAGTAATAAATTTTTTTTAGTAATTTTAAAGTCATTATGTATATGACAACAAGCAGAATGTCCAATACAGGCAGATAATGCTGCGGTCCTGCATGCACTTTAAACACCTCCTCCTGAAGGTGTGAAGCCTTCTGTTTTCAGGCAGGCGTATTTGAATGTTTTAGGCCAGGACATTTGGGAGGGGCAGAAGACAGAGGCTGGACAGTTTTTATCTAACTGTAAGTCATTAAAAGCAAACCAGATGGTTCACTTAACAGTGGTATTAAAGTAAAATGAGTAAAAGTATGCCTAGGGCATAGTAAAATCTGTAATTTGTCGTTCATCCTCAGCCTTAGCCAGTGATTGATGGACGATTTCACAAAAACGTCCAGATTAGATTCTGAATGAATCAATTTACTATAATATTAATACAGTACAATTGCTGATGCATTTACTTTTTATTGCCTAGACTTAATTCTTCACACTTTTGCCTACCTTTGGGGTATTGCTCAGTTCAGTCACCAATTGAAATGAATGTCATTGAGTAACACTGACTTCCTATGGAAATAAAAAAATCTACCTTTACGTGAAGTCCTAAAAATCTTTGGCTGAAGTAACTTTGTCTTGAGTAATGGTAATACGATACAGCCCAGATGACATAAGCACTGTGTCCCAAACGTTTTATTCTATCCCATGGCTATCTGCCATGGCCCATTTATCTGACTATCATTATGCAGAGGATAATGGACATTTTTTTGCAACACAAGTTAGCACAGAGGGTGAATCTATGATATCTTGCATTGGCTAGGATCGGTCCTGCTAAAAGCTTCTGCAGTATAATTTATATGTATGCCTCATCACAGCAAACTTTCTTTGCAATGAGATGTCTGGATAACGAAAAATAACTTCAACATAAAAGGAAAGAAGAGGTTGTTATTACCACTCATTTCATCCTTATAACCTATCAATGATGTTAAGTTTTATATACAAAACCATCAACTACATCTTTAAGTGCATGTCACCTTCAGGCCCTTCTTTTGGTCCTTTCGGCTTCAACTTGCACCATTTGTTTCTCCTTTAATTTTATCCCCAATTTATGTTTTTTTTTTAACCTAGTTACAGTAGCAATTTCTCCCTTCATATAGGTCACACAGGTAAAATATTTCTTCCAAGATAAACTGACACTTAAGGAAAAATAAAAGAAATGATTGTCTTTGCTTGGTAACTTTTCTACCAAGCAAACGATCAAGGACAGATAGCGTAATCTAAAATAATAAATCATTTTTTTTTTTATATTTTCCTCACAAGTGAATGTTACAAATTTATCATCTATGAGAAAGTTTTCCAGAAATCTGCTTGTTTTTTCTAATGTATAAAACCAGTTTTTTTCCTGAAAAGAAGGGAACAAAATCCAAAATATTTTAACCTAGCTATTAAGCAGTTGATGCTGGTGCTGTGATATAGGCCTATCCTACAAAAACCCTCTGATGAGCAGTTAGAGAGCTATCTTAGTTTACTGAAATCACACAGATTGTAATCATGCCTTTTGAGACCCTTTGTGAGCAGGTTCTTGAGGCCACACATGGTGAAGCACTAAATTCGCTGGTGGTTTGAAGAGCAGGTACTCAGCCAGCCTTAGCTCTACTTAATATACACTGGTACATCGGACATAACGTCCACCAGGTCTCACTCTCACAGTAAGTAATCCACATACAGCCTGGCCAACTGAGCACTTTGTATGTTGTGTCATGTCTTTCTTAGGAAAGACATATTTAGTTGTAAAACTAAAGATATTGAAGTTGGAAAGGATCTTGTCAAAGGGAACATTTATTTTCAAAAGTTAGTGCTTTTGCTGACGGGATAGAGATTGAAGCTTTGATGAAAATCACCTCATTCTCAATATTGATGAGTCATTTACATTGAGATATACTTTGTCTTGATATCCAAAGTCACAGTCTATCTTACACAGGTGGATTCACTGTGAAGGAGGAGTGGAGATTTCATAAAAAATTGACTTGAAAAAATCACACAAGTTTTCATTTTTAGCTCTTTAGGTGGTCTGGGCTAGGTAAAGAATATTATGGAAGATAATTCCCAGTGGTTCCAACACCTTTTCTAGCTTGACCTTCTTTGCTCCCTTGTTCACTGAAACCAGGTTTAATGAAAATTATAAAAATGAGTTTGAGAGTTCAGCCTGTAACAAGTTTCAGAACAGCATTATTCCATGATTCATATGAATTAATGGTAGTCTGTTACTGAGGGCTGTTTTTGTCCCAATATGATACAGGCAGAGTTAAAGAGGCTTTCAAGGCAAACAAAAGTTGAATTTTTGATGTGAAACAGTCATAAAAAATACACAACTTTAAAGACAAAATTATTTTGATACCTTTTCTGTTGCGGGTTGCCTGTGAGGAAAATTATACTCAAATAATCTATTGAAATTACTTCTCATAGTAGACTTCTAGTCTGATTTCTTAATAAGGAAGTTTAACAGATATTCATCAGAGGCTGAGGTTAGATCTAGTAAATCATATAATTCCTCTAGGCCCTACAGCCGAGTGTATTGGCCAGCTGAATGGGGCCTAGGAGACAGGACTCTGTTCCAGGTTCCAAGACTAACATTCTGGAAAACTTCAAGTTTCTACACTTTGTTATCCGAAAAACAAAGCAAATGGTATTGACTGCATTTGTGAAGGGTTTTGAAATCTGCTTATGAAAAATGTTGCATACAAGCTGCTTATTGACACTCTTATTCTCAAAAGAAAGGGCTAAGAGGAAAGGCTCTGTGCAAAATTTCATGGAATGCCCATTTTCTCCTGAAGGAGAAAATTAAGAAGAGTGCCTCAGCACATCTGCTAACAACTCACCATGCCACAGTTCTGGTATGTGCGGGGACAAAGAGTTCATCCCTTAAAGGCAAACTTATTGCATGGAGCATGCTTTTTGTAGGGACCATAGGTATAAGCGCACATGGTGGAGCTGTGCCACCAAGGGGGTTGTCAGTAGGCTGCCAGCACGGCACTGATCTGCGCAGAAAGTTGGAGGAAGCCCAAAGCATTGACCATATGGTCGTGCTGGAGGCTGCCTGTCCAGCATGGTAGGGGCATAGCCAGGCTTTGGTAAAGTCTATGAAAAGATTTTCTATATTCTTTTAACCTACAAATCTTTCTTTTCTCCAAAGCATGACATCCAGCAATGCTAAGTACATTGCCACACAGTCAACTAGGCATTTTTTTTCTAACTTGTGTGCAGGAAAAGAAAAACAAAGAGCTGGTTGAGAAAGTCCAGCTCTCCTGACTCATAAACATGTCTTTTCTACGAAATCAACAGTTTCCATGAATCTGCTACCTAATAGATTCATTTTTTCCCATTAATTTCATCAGCTACAGCCTGACTTTAGAAGCCATTTTAATGTTTCATTTTTTTAATTTTTATTTTCTCTAATGTAACAACAAAATAAATTGTAGTTGATTAGCATTGATTTTAAGGCCAGGGGGCATAAATAAGCCTTTATCAAAGGAACAGCCATGGGAGTATCATTTAATCAGTCATACCTCATGTGTGTGCTAAGCAGCATTTCAAGAGATGTGGAAATCTCCTGGGAAAAAAAGATGATGATTTGGGCAGCTCATGTTTTGTATGCTAATTACCATCATTCTCTTCTTCCCCCTACCCCCACCATGTTTCAGCTTGGTCCATGTCCCTTTGGATAAGGCAACTGATCTCTTCAGTGCTAGTGCTGTAGTGGTCTAGTATGCCTGCCTGCCTCTGGTCTTAGTTTGCCGCAACTGTGAATGTATGTATTTTATCTGCTATTTGTGTATGTATTTAATATGTTATTATGTTGTGCACTATGTGGTATATCACATAATATCCATGGGACATAAGAGCCGAGCACCCAGAATTTAAACTCCAGAAGTGGCTGACCTGGCCATTCTTTAATTCTTTGCTTACTGCAATTCCTGAATCCACTGTTTTCCCACTGTAGGATCTCAGTGTCCTACATATTCCTAGGATTCCACCTAAGCCACTAGCATTTAGATCTAACTGATGTGTTCTTATCTTGGGAAAGTGATCTGCAGCTTCAGTTCATGGTTTTCCTCAGGCAATTTCTTATCATATAGCAGACCATTTCAATTCTGACATCAAGACACAACTCCATCAATTCACTGCTTATACTGTGGTATTATCTCATTTCCCAAAACCAATATACAGCCTTTTGGCCGGGTATTGAAAACAGTAAAGCATGTATCCTGATATCACTTAAAGTATCTAGAATTGTGTCCCAATTATTTATTTTCCTTTCTTTTTTTATTCCCATTTCACCACCAGCTGCATTCAGACCAGGATAAAGGAGATGGATCGCTTAAGTACATCCTTTCTGGAGATGGAGCAGGAGACCTCTTCATTATCAATGAAAACACTGGCGACATCCAGGCCACAAAGAGACTAGACAGGGAAGAAAAGCCTGTATACATACTCCGTGCTCAGGCTATAAACAGAAGGACTGGAAGACCAGTGGAACCAGAATCTGAGTTCATCATTAAGATCCATGATATCAATGACAATGAACCAATGTTTACAAAGGATGTTTACAATGCCAGCATTCCCGAAATGTCAGATGTTGGTAGGTGCTAACTAGGAATTGATTTCAGTGGCTGGTCTGGGTTCTTTCTGTGGAGTTAATGAAGGGCCCAAAGTTTACAGGCACTGAATACAGACATCTGCTGTTTGAGTCTGGAGTAAAAGCACCTCAGACATACTAAAAAAAAAAAATAAAAATCTAACTCCAGGAAAATAATGACAACAGTTTGATGGAATAATAGGTGTCAGCTGAAAGAAACCCACTGCCTCTGTTGTACCACAAAAAAAAAAATGCAAGTTAATACAATCTAGTTTAGCTACAGTGGAAGTGAGCTGAGCTAAGCTGCATTACAACATCTGTAAAGGGTTTAATATGCTTTATTAACATGATTTAGTAGCAGTGTAATAATACGGTAATCCATGGTTACCTAAGTGTGTCCATACCACCCTAGATCTGGTCAGCAATCCTTCTTTAGTTCAGTAAGGGAAAAAAGAAAATGGAAAAGGGCAGGTGCAGAAGTGGTTGTACACACTTCAGAAGTGAAAACTCTCACCCGAGTCAACTCATTCCGAGATACGCCATTAACTTCCTGTGACCTTTGTTGCTCTTTACATGCAAAAGAAAAGGGCTCCAAAGTCCATTGAAGTCCACTGAAATCTTCCTATTGGTTTAAAATGTATCAAGCCGTAAGAATCAATCAATAAAAGAAAAGAACTTCCTTGAAATACGATTTTAAGTTTGGATCTTTTCCAGAGAAGTTGACAGCTTTTGATTCTTTGTCTCTGATTCTTAAGGAGGCCATTTTGATTTCTTTGTCAGAGAGCGATGGATGGCTGAACTGCAAGAAGCACATTTCTAATCTGAAATAATATCCAGGGAGAGAAGCATTAATTAATCAAGATCAAGAATGAGATTAAAATAAAGCTCAAGCAATATGAAAATAAAGACTTCGGGGCATACTCTCTTCTCTCATTCATGGGACTTGTCACATGGATGAAACCTCATCTGGTGAAGAGAGAACCTAATATTCACATTTTAACATGTGAAGTGAATACTTTATTCACAAATCTGTTTTAAATGCCAAAACCTAAGCTCATTTTTTATGTTTGTTAACACTTTGCCTAGGATTCAACACTGTTCCTTTCTCTAGAAGACACATGAAAAAACAGATTTACATTCCTATGTCAAATACCTTACAAGCATGAGTGAATTTGCAAAAGTATATTCTTGACTTAGATTCAAATTCTGAATGTCTTCAATATCTGGGGAAGGGAGCATTTCTGATTTGTTCATAAGAAATATGATGAAGGATCTACATAGCAAATCAATAACTGTGCATTTTAATGAACTGAGAATAAGCCGACTATCATTTTGGTTTTGTATCTATGTCCTTTATGAACAGAGAAACTTCTACAAAATAAGAATATCTCTAACATTTAGCATAAGTTTGACCTGAACCTGAACTATGTTTATTCTACATCATAAACTGTCTTAACCATGAAAAAAATCTGTGGATTTTTATTTTCTTTAATTTCTCATTGCAGGTACCTTTGTTGTGCAAGTCACCGCAACTGATGCCGATGATCCTACATATGGGAACAGTGCTAAAGTTGTCTACAGCATTCTCCAGGGACAACCATATTTCTCCGTCGAATCTGAGACAGGTCAGGGGACCTTTTCTGTCATTCTATGACAGTGTCTGTAATTCAAAATGACATGCTAAGCCAAGCTAGGACATATTAGACAAAAACTTCAAAGAGATTACATCTTACTCAGTGTAAAATCTGACAAACTTAATAGAGCGAGACATCTGTAAACATGACACCTACATTATTTTAATCTTACCGGCAAAGTCTAATAAATACAATTAGTACTGGATATGAACCAGTTCTCAATCATTTTTAACAAGCAGTGGGTACAGAGACTGCTGTGGATGCTTAAATTAAACCAAATAGGTTAGCTTTTAGATGAAAATGAGAAACAGGTGGGTGTGGAAAGAAGTGTTTAATCCTCATAGATCTTCATAATGGCTAAATTAAGACTGAGGGTTTGTTCAGGTAGGGTTTTTTCTCCTTCTGCTTCTTCAAAACTTGTTTAAAGTAATTATCATTTCTGTACATCTGCAACATATCACTTTAATGCTAATTTTATGAAAGAAATCTTAATTAAGAATAATGATAGAAGAGGTAAAATTGGCTGTTGCGCTACATTGGAAGATCACAAATAGAATCTCAAACTTCTGAGTTCTGTTTTTGGAAGATGTTTAAATTACACACAGTGACTGGAATTTTTTATGGGCTGAATAACAGACAGCTTTGGAATCTGTGCATGTAAAGCATATGAATTCTGGCTGACTGAATCTGCTGTACCACTGACTATCTGACTAGATAGATAGTCTCTTCCCAAGATTTGTAACAAAATTCTCCAACAAGAAACAAAGGATCTCAAGAAACTCCTTAAACGGGAATATCCACTGTGACAGGTTGCTGGAAGCTAGAGAAATTGTTTCTCCTCAGCATCCTTACAGGAAAGAAATGGATTATCCCCGACAATTAATCAGGTTTTAGCATTGTTTCTTAAATAGATCTTAGAGACTCAGGAGGGAAAAGGAAGGAGAGTTTAGATGTCTCAAAGGAAAACCTGAAGTGAAAAAATGTACATAATTCTGAAAAGAAGGAGAACCAAGATCAAAGGAAGCCTCCCTTTGAGCATAAGGTATTAGATAATACAAGCAAGGATTTTTGCACTAATGCATTCATTCTGACTTGGACAGTACACTATGTTCTCTTCTATCTAGAGTTACAATAAGGATAATGTAGCTGGGAGTTCACCAGTAATAATCTTTTAGCAAGAAGGTTGTATGAGACACAGAGGGGAAGCAAGGTAAACCACAGGCTTGATCTTCCTGCCATGGAAATCAATTGCAAAACTCCTAGAGTGAAATAAGTCTCTATCAAAGCTGCTGTGAATTTTGCCATGGATTTCAGTACTTGAATTTCACCCCTTTTGCCTACAAAGGAGTCAATTCTTAGCCTTAAGAGACCCAGGGAGAATGCAAACATTTTGCTTCATGGTAAATCTGAATGATTGAATTTCAATAGGAGTTGGCTCCATAACTGATATTTGTGCCTTTGAAGGAGGAGGTGACTGGCAAAATAATTTCAGTCAATATATAAATAGAAGTATATACTTGGGCATGCCTGGATGTTCATAATTTTCTTAACTAATTTCTCTTCTCCCATTTAATGTTGTTGTACTGCCTCTTTAATGATGTCTTATTGAAGTTAGCCTTTTTTTTTTTTCCTTACCACATCTGTCAAAATAAAAATATTGACAGAACAGGAGAGAAAAGATGGAGCACATTATAATGAACAAAGAGCCTTTTTCCAGTTCAGTGAGAGACTTTGGCATGGAACTGAAAGGGGGTAAATAGTTATGTAAAATAACACTGCTCAGAAATATGTAGAACATCTTTCTGAGGATGCTACTAATATTGTGTCTGTCACCTAGGTAGCAGTCTGAGATACGATATGACAAGTCTATAATTTAATGAGCCATCTCATAACAGTAAATATTTGTACTGGGCAAAGTTTACTTATTACACAGAGATTATTTTGTTCTTTAGGCTGTGGGGTTTTTTAATAAGAATTTCCATCAAAGTCAGTACATTACTTATGAACTCCCACTCTTTAATTTTCATGTTTTCAGGCATTATTAAAACTGCTTTGCTAAACATGGACCGTGAAAACAGGGAGCAATACCAAGTGGTCATCCAAGCTAAGGACATGGGAGGCCAGATGGGTGGATTATCAGGAACCACCACTGTGAACATCACACTAACTGACGTAAACGACAATCCGCCTCGCTTCCCCCAGAGTATGGAACATTTATGTTTTATGTCTTTACATTAAAATGGACAAAAATTGGTTTTGTTTTGTTTTTTTTTTTTCACCTCAGATATTGTTTCTGTTCTTGTAAATTTACTGAGTATCAAACTTCCTTTAAGAAAGAAAAAGAGAACACACAAGTGAGCAACAGTATCGTGCTAAGGTTAATTGCAATAAGTGGGAAATAAATCTTTAATATTTTTACTCCAGTTGCAGTAGACAGTCTGAGACATGAATTAATGTACAGAAACATCTTCTGGTTTTCCTATGTATTAAACAGCTTTGACCAATACAATCTATATTACTTGTTCAATATTATTTCTATTAGACCTTGTGGCTGACTGCATTTTAAGGAATCTGTTCTAATCTAACATATTTAAGTTTTGAAACATGTTTATTTAAGTACGTAAAATGATCAAGAGCAATTCTATCAAAATGAGTATTTACACCTAGGAAGCATTTGCCTCAATGGAATTTTGTATGTTCTTTAAGTACAGAAACATAGGCACATACATAAATATACCAGATATTTCTGCTTATTTTCCTTCCCCTGTCTCAGATCATTTGGTAGATATCTGTATGATACTTAAGGGAATCAGTTGAGCAAGATCTCTTGGAAAGTAATTTCTATTAATGACCATTCATGACCATAGTGATTCAAAGTGATTCAGCTTTCATCCACTT
>NW_009594062.1:111895-119809 GCF_000690535.1 Cariama cristata | reverse complement strand
TTCTCTCTTTTCTCTTTCCTTCCTTTTTTCTCTATTTCTTTTTCTTCTTTTTTGCTTTGTCTAACCACTGCTCTGTGTGTGATGTGTGTGTATCATAGTGTCAGTGTGTGTCAAAGTCAAGAGCAGCTGTTAGAGAAAATAATTGCAGATACTATCAGACAAACAGCAAGCTTTGGCGGTTAAGTCACTGGGAAAGTTATTGGAAGCAACTTGTCATTTAAGTTCAAAGTCTGTTCTTAGCTGTGGGCAAAGGGTTTCCATTTAAATTAGAGCAACTTAAGAGAAAATATAGCACTCTACTCCCAATGAGTTAATTATACATCTCTGGACGTAAGTGTCTTCAATATAAAATCCAAAGATACAGCTTCATAATGCCAACATTCCCCAGAGTTTCTTCAGAGCACAATTCAATGTAGCACATTATTAATAGGCATTTAGGCTGGATTTGGTTTTATTGTTACTAAGCTGCATTGGCCTCTGGCAGTTCTTAATATTTGTCCTTTATCCTCAAGACATATTTCATATACAGTTTTGATATGGCCAACAGAGAGCCTGATAATATCTAGAAAGGGAGATACGTTGCTAAAGATACATGTTTGTAGGAAAACAAAACACTCATCCTCCATACTAGAAAATAGATAGAAAAATGAGTTGTTTATATCCGCATGAAAGTAAGGCAGAAGCTGAAGGCTGCTGCCCCAGGAAGGCCTGAAGACACAGTGACTCACTAGCTCATCTGTGCATGCCCAGCATGGACAGTGGGCTGAGAGATGGTGTCCAAAGTACCATGAGACCGACTGACAAAACTTTCTTCTCCATCTACTGTAGGCACATACCAATTCAGAGCTCCTGAGTCTATGCCACCTGACTCACCAATTGGCAGGATAAAAGCTAATGATGCTGACGTGGATGAAAATGCAGAGATTGAATACAGCATCACTGAAGGGGATGGATATGACATGTTTGGAATTACCACAGACAAGGACACACAGGAAGGAATTATAACTGTCAAAAAGGTACACATTTTAACACATTTAATCCCAGCATCTGAAATACCAGTCAAAACTTTATCTAGCATATATTTGTTTTCCATTTTTAGTGCAACATGTGTTGTTTATCAATTTGAATGTTCTCCATTAGGAATCTCTACATTACCTATGTAGTTTCTCTTACATAAGCAATTGGGGTCCTTCCTCTTATACCCTCCTTTACTAAACCAATGCACATACTTTGAAGGACCTGAGAGAGTGAATAACCTAGGGAGTTGGATGGTACTGAGAAAAAGTCTACAGTCTGAACATATCTGCAGAATAAGTCAAGGAGGCACCACCATCCAACTGTGATTTTCTTCCTGTGATGCTTACAGGATTTGCTTACTTACTAGAATGTGCTCTGTTAAGACCACATAAATAATCAGTATCACATTGCCTATTTTGCACTATCAGAAGGTGTTGAATTGTATAGCTATAATGTATTAAAGTACATAGACAAATATCTTTTGACTCACATTTTGTAAAAATGTAATTAATACATCCATCAGCGTACTTTTGCTTTAGAAAAAAAAATCACAGCACCTTGCTAGATCACAGTGGGCATCATCTACTAGGTTGCACATTGGCTGTCAGAAAAGGTTTGAGAAATATTGTTTACAGTGGGTTATCAGGCAAGCTTGATAAGGTTACAGATATCATCCTCCATCAGTTCAAGTTCAGTCATCACTAGATAGACATTGTGTAGATTTTCCAAACATGCACTTGCTTGTTGATATCAGTACGACACCTGTCATTACTTGTTTTTTAGGAGATGCCTTCTAGGGTCTGATTATGATATCAGTCTAATTCCATTTGCATTTCTGTCTGTTGCTGACAGAAACTGTGATTCTTCTACAACATAATGGAAAAACAGGGTGACTACTCTATCCCCACATTTCTTTAAGTACTGTAACAAAAAGTTGCTAAATGCTGCTCCTTCACACTTTTAACAGAGTGTGATATAGTCATAGCCTATCATAAAATCATGTTTTCCTTGATGGGTGGTCCTGGATGTCCAGACACTAGATGTCACAGTGTTTCATTTCAATGATGGAATGCCAATACTTAAACAAGCAGATCCTAGAAAATCTTCCCCTCCTTTAGTGTGTGGTGCTCAGGGACAAGGAATAGAGAAAAAAACAGCAAAATTACAAAAATGACTGAATAAAAGGCATGAAGAACTCTGGCTATTTGAGGAGGAAAGATTAATTGGTGTTTAGGAGTTCCAGGCACAGAATTCCCTGAAAAAGTGATTATTTTCTGTAACGTATCATCAGTGGCATAGACCTCTGTCTTTCTCCTTTCTGCAGGCATTTTATTCTAGTTCAGGCTCCTGTTATCTAGCACAGGCCTCTCTGGGACATCCCCCCATTCATTTGGCTCATCTGGCTGCAAGTCACAGCAATCCCCGCCAACCTCTTAAACTTCTTTTTTTGGTCTTCCCAGACACTGGATTTCGAAAATAAAAACCTGTATATTCTGAAAGTGGAAGCTACCAATACTCACGTGGACCCTCGATTCCTCTACCTGGGGCCATTCAAGGACTCAGCTACAGTCAGAATTCAGGTGGAGGATGTAGATGAACCACCTGTGTTCAGCAGACCAGCATACATAATGGAAGTGAAAGAAGATGTTCCAATAAACACTGTAATAGGAACGGTAGCTGCTCAGGATCCAGATGCTGCCAAGAACCCTGTCAAGTAAGCAAAGATTACTTCAGCTCATGCGTAAATTTTTTACAGCTTTAATTTTGCTTTTTTTCACGTCAGCACACAGAAAAATCACTTGTAAAAACAAAACTGTTCAGATATGCTTAAATATGGAGTATTGTAGATGGTAAATGTTCTCTCACACTTGAGCATATCTGGGTATGTGTGATAGCGTTTGCATGGCCCTTGCATCTTGCATTACGTCCTATCCTCTTCAGTAACTAATGTTTGTGGTTATTTCTACCATGGAAGAATTTACTGCAAAAAGAGCACTAAGAAAATGTTAGGGTTCTCCTTCCACATTTAACTTTTTCCAGTGCAGTGTATCTTCTTGGCTATATGACAGCGGAGTGATTCATCAGCCCTTTCTTCTCCCATCCATCCAGACCTGCTTAACAGAGGTCACATTTACCTTCTTTAAATTGCAAGTAGAAATCTCTTAAAAGCAGCTCGTGCACACACAGACTCTGATCTCACTTGTATCGGTGTAAGGTTAGTAAGGATTCTTGGAATTCATGTCTCATGGAATTCATAAATTATACTTGCCATAAATCAATAACCTAGTATTAGAGGAAGTGGAGTAAATGTTAGGATTGCAGTAGCTAAATCTAAGACTTCCTTTTTTGTAAATTAACAGGTACATTGTTTCAGTACATTTGAAACATACTGGAGTACTTAAGTCATACTGGATAGAGTATAAAAGAACTTTCAAATAGTTGGGTGCTTTAATTAAAAGTTCATTGCTACTGACAAGGCAGTAAGAGGAGGAAATGAGAAATACAGCAATATTAAATCCAGGTCAATTTTCAGCATGTCTCTGGGTTGGGCACCTTGGTAATGCAATAGTAGTCTTAAAATTAAAATAGAACAATGCAGATTTAATAAAAATCCAATCCATCAACACTTTGCACTTCTGCAAACAAGTATCTTTCATCAAGATATCTTACAGTATTTATGAGGCATGAGCAAGTTTTAAGCTCTCAACTCGTCCTGTGAGAGTGGTAAATATTATCATCTCAATTTCCTAGATGAAGAAACTAAATCTAAAACATTTCTGGCAGAAACCCTCTCTGTCTTCAGTTTGCATGCAATGCCCCGTGCATGAATTCCTATTCAATACAAAGTCTTCTAATTTTGCTTTCATTTATATCATAACATGCAAGAGTTATATGGAGTTCTGAACTAGCAGAGCATAGTAACTTAAAGACCAACATAATGTTTTGCTGACTTTGGTGAAGCCCAGGGACAGAATGAACACCTCCTATAGCATGTTTTCACAGGCATGCTAGCATGAAGATGGAAAATTGGTTGGGGTGACACCCAGACCCTTTGCAGTCTTCATATGAACCTGCTTTTTGATATCTAATGGCACTAGAGAGTGAAGGGAGTGCTTCCCTGCTTCCCTCTGCTATCCCTGTGGTGATAACTACAACCATTTGCATTTCACACCAGCACCAGCTCCTAATTATAAGTGATTTACAGTGGATAGGGATTATGCTGTTCATTGTTGAGTACTGCCTACTGGCTCTTTTCTATTAATTGAATGTGTGTGCTGAAACTTACCAATCTTTCAAAGGACAGGTCTTTAATACAGTATAGGTACTTTGCATATTAAAGTATCAGACAATTATTAAGCAAAATTTAGCAGAGGTGTCAAAATTGATGCAGTGCAGCAGAAAACTTGTCTCCTTTATACTCTAATAGCATGCAACAGCAAGGTGAAAGGAGAAGAAAAAGAAAAATGAGGAAGAGGTTAGCGTAATGGAAATAAACACAGCAAGAAGAAACATGAAAATCAGTTAAGAGGGGAAGGAAATAAGTAGAAAGCAGTAGTCTGAGAGATGTTAGCTTGCAATAAATGTAATTTTATGGTGCTAATACCTTGGGTATCTCCTAGAATTTAGGGGCACGAGTTGAGTCTGCATCTTTTTGACAGGGTGATTTTTTTTTTTCCATCATGCAATAGAGATCCTAAATCCGATTTTCACTCTGAGCTTCAGGGAGGATGCAATTAGACTGTATATATATGACTTGTCACTTGCTTGTCAATTTTTCTTGACAGTTAAAAATAAAATCTTTAGACACTTGATATTACAATGAAAACCTTCCATTTTCTCCTCTACTTGAGTGAAGATTTCTCTTTTTAAACAAACCGAGCCCTAACTCTGTTAGATGAAAGCCCCTTTGATCTTCCATTAAAGGAAACCTTCACAATATCATTATGAAAATGCATTATGAAAAATTCACACACACATCCCTTCCTGACCCACAAATCTTCCTGACTTGCGGTTACATTAGACAACAAGCTGCTGAACGCCAGAAAACAATGAAGCAATAGCAAAATATGAAGCAGATATCTGCCCGGGTTGTAAGAGTGCATAATCATTCTGTGTATTGGTCAAGCTACATTTCATCACTCCAGCCCTTATAAATACACTTTGCTGTGACATGACATTAAGAAAACAGAAAAATACACCAATAGATGTTTGGCTATATTTGAATATGCATCCATCCGTAGTGACATTAATACACTCCTGAGTAACCCTCCACTGTCCAGCTGTGTTATAAAAAAAGTTTTGAATTCTGCTTGTGTTTGATCTAAACAGAAATATTATGAACTGCTGCATACTGCAAAAAACAATGCTGCAACTGGCACTGCTGTATTGTACATCAGATCTTTTTAAATTGCTAGTTGAGTTTTTTTGCTATAGTAACTCCTCAGAGGCATAATGAAGTTCATCAGTCAAGGGAACTGTCTCACTGCTGTGATTTGATTTATTAAAGTGTCCCAGATGAAAATAATCTGCAAACAAATGTAAGGCTTAATTTTGTTTGTGTATTTTACTGACAACATATTTGCATGTGTTAGATTCTCTCTTTCACCCTCCTTTTCTTCCTGCTATGTACAAGGAGAGACTGGAATCTACGTAGATAAGTTTAACCTCCCAACTTGTCAATTCCTCAAGGTTTGAAAGGGATGAGTCCTGAAATCTGGCAAATACACACCAGTAATTTCATTAAACAAATGTAAAAATGAGTTTGATGTTGTCTGCTTCATTCTTACTAGGTTACGATCCGTAAGTCAGAATCACCACCAACTCAACATAATTAACAGTCCTTGATCAAAAGAGACTGGATTATACAAACCGAGAAACAGAAGCGACAGTCTAGCTTATTAAAATCAGCCGTCTAGACCAGGGTTAATGTTATAATTAGAATATACTTTAACTGCATTGACCTTGTATGTATTTTCTTTTGCGTATGAACAAATAAAATTAGCATTTCATTAAGAAGCTGTTCTCTGGTTGTTTGGTTCGTTGTGGTTTTTTGTGAGTTTAACTTTCCACTGTAAAAATGACTAAATATACATATGGTTTTACAAGGACTTATATTTTAAAATTCTTAATATCTTGAAGAAGCAGTCCTCAATGTTACAGCTCTGATAACCTTAGAAAAAGCCGAGAACAATTTATTTTTTTTTTCATGTCTTCCAGATACTGTACCACAGATTGAATTTGGAAAACCTTACAAAGTAAAGATAGTGATTACAATGTGCCAAGGCATTAAAACGTGCTAAGGCAGTAAGATATTTTAAGTCCATTCATAATATGAAGTATGAGTGAAAGCATAATTGAAGGAAAAAAAAAAACAACAAACAATGAATGGACAACCAACTCATGCCTAAAGCTAGTTGCTTACTTCAATAACTTGCTGAATAAGAGTCTGAAACATACTATTACATTTGGCTGGAACAGCTAATCTATGCAAAATCCTGGTATTTCATTTCAAATAGGTACGCAAAATCTAGATTTACTGCAAAATGGAAAAACCAAAGTATTTCAGCTGAAAGATATGGAAATGAGCTACAGAATATCTGAAAAATAATTGAATTCACAAAATACCAACATAATATCATACAAAAGCCTGAATAAATGAAAGTTAAAATGAAATGTTTACCATTTCAAATACTTACTTTGTCAAAATATAAGAGAGTCAGACCAGTTTGTATAAACTTGTTTCCATCAAACATTTCAGCTAAGTCAACAAATTCACACATACTATTTAGATTTGGACAAAACAGCACAGCTCGCTGGAGCTGTCCCATCAGTCAGCGCTGCATATTACATACCTTCTCACATACTCTTTTCAGGTTGATGGTAACATTACAATGCTGCATAAAGGAGCTGGATTAGTGACACCACAGCTGACTTCATGCAGCTGAAACGGCAGTACTGTTAGTCAAGTGACAGCAACAAATTAAACCAACTCCTGAAAAACTAGCAAGGTGTGCCTGTGCAAGTCCTACCAAAAAAGCTCGCTTTTTGTGTGAACACCTTTGGATCTCATTTGGTTGTTTCCATAGGAATTTAATGTGGAAAAAGAAAAACAATTTAGTGCAAACAGTTAATACTTGCTATAGTTTTGTTTAGGAAGGTAGATTACACTAAAATCCTTATTTTAGAGTAAGACCAATCTAATTTGCTTTGGATATTATATCCCTTTTTTTTTACTTGCAAAGAAGAAAAAATAATGCATTTACAAGATAATTAGCAACATAGTTAATTTTAAACCTTTGTCAGAATCTCATGTTTCAACTGAACTCTTCTATTCTCTCCTTCTTCCATGCAAGAACTTTCTCAGAAGTTAAGAGACACTGCACAGGCACTGGGAAATCTGTGCAGAATAAGGAACATGTCACGCAGCTGCTCCTAGGACAGAGCAGAGAACAGAAATTTTTCTTCAGCCTCTGCATTCCTCTCAGTTCTGTAGTGGCAGTAAACTCTGCCAGTCATTCTCCTGGCCCAGTTTTCATCTGATTGAATACCAGCACAGCTGTATCTTTATCCTTGTCTGGACAGAAGGGACAGCAGTAGCTGCCCTGTCTCCATCGACATGGCCTACAAGGAGACGGAGGGAACACACTAGGCTTCCTAAGGCTCTGTCCTAGATTGTACATCAGCACACATTTGGACTTGAAACAAGAGCAGAATAACGCAATTGCATTCTTGCTTTAGCAACATCAGAGATATTTCCGTCAAAATCTCCATAAATTATGCAAGGATTTTCTCTTCATGAGAGATAAAACCAAGTCACAACATTTGAATCAGGGTGGTAGCACCCTCTTCCGTGAACTGGAGAGTTCTGTTTTTAAAGTTGGTTTTGGTTCAGAAGCA